>NC_137833.1:7292111-7374611 GCF_963921795.1 Nannobrachium achirus | reverse complement strand
AATGTGCTCAAACTGACATTAACCACTGCTTGAGAGCCCATACATCCAAACAGAAAAGTCCTATCTGATTGCATTAAACAACGTTAAACTACATTAAACAATGTTAAACTCACTTTGCCACTCGATTTGCCATTCACTTTATGCATCTGCATAACCTCTATAGCACAAGTAGAGATACTATTCCTTTAGTTAAATATACTTTACTAGCCCTTACCCGTTCAAAGATATGAGCTCCGAAATGGTGTGCAGTGTGTGGGTTATGGGGTGTGCACTGTGCACACAGTATATGAGGGATGGAAAGTAACTTTAACTGGTGCTTGCATGATAATATGTAGGAGCATCAATGTAAGAAATACCCGTTTCGTTTAATGGCTATAGAGATGTACCGATCTGCATGATTTTTGGACAACATCTGTAACAGGGCCAGACAACCGCCCACCCGCCTGCACGCACACACACACACACACACACACACACACACACACACACACACACACACACACACACACACACACACACACACACACACACACACACACACACAGCTGGTTAAACATGTTGCCTCATGCTAGATGCAGAATAGATATGCCTCATGCTAGATGCAGAATAGATATAGATACACCATAAAAATGCTAATATACAGCATATGATTTGTGAAAGTGACAAACGGGCTTCACAGTTATGTCAGGTGTGTTCATATGCTAATGGTGATGCGATTTCAGATCAATTGCTCCAGCCACTGAGGAGAAACGCTGTGACAGACAGACAGACAGACAGACAGACAGACAGACAGACAGACAGACAGACAGACAGACAGACAGACAGACACTCACTCAGACAGACAGACAGACAGACATTCGCAAAATTATATGTTTGATATCTCCAAGTAACTGAGCTGTAGGCTAACCCAAAGCTGGACAAGAACTACACTGATACAGCCCTCAAACAAAACAAACAAAAAAACAAGACTGAAATGTATTTTCAGACCATGTCCCAAAATATGTGATTTTTGAAACATGGCACGCACAGAGCACACCAATATTTGTTTTGAACTGCCTTCACTGAATGTGTGTGTGCCAATCCATGCTTCATTTTATAGAAGTATCTCCTGAAGTTCTGTTGTATTCTAGATCACTTGACTAGCGTTTGTCATTCACACCGTGGCTATTGCTACACACGGATATTGAAGGGGAGCCCTTATTTTATTTATTTACATTTTTTTGCTGATCTTCACTGATCTCAGAAACGGCCCCTATGGAATCCTCAGGACTGAAATCCGTCCCCAGGACTGAGAACTTTAACCCCTGATCCCTGTAGACAACCACACTAAGTAAAGTTGAGTAAATGTACTTTGTTAGTCCCCCCCCCCCCCTCTTCAGAAATAGTGTCATATCCTGGAATAAATTCCTTACCAAAAAGTTTCTTCACCAATGTGTTGGTAAAGGTGTCAAGTAACACATCTCACAAAGACTGAAATTCAGTTTCCCTAGGAGAATCATTGACAGCTGATGAAAGTTGGAGTCCCATTAAATTACCTATACAGCATAAAACATACGAAAATAAATAAGCTTTAAGTAGCATGTGAGGAGTCAAACTAGGGGTTTCTCGTGATTCTGAATCCATTACAAGCATTTGTTTTGCACGAAAGACATTCCTTGGGCTAGAAACGGACCCACACAAATATGGTTTAGTGATGAGTCATCACTTTTCACAGTTTCGTATGAGCCGCCTTTACCCCAAGGAATGTTTTTTGTGCAAAACAAATGCTTGCAATGGATTCAGAATCATGAAATACCCCTGGTTTGACCCCTTACATGCTACTTAAAGCTTATTTATTTTGGTGTGTTTTATCCTGTATAGTTAATTTAATGGGACTCCAACTTTTCATCAGCTGTAATGGATTCTCCTAGGGAAACTGAATTTCAGTCTTTGTGGGATATGTTACTAGACACCTTTACAAACACATTGGTGAAGAAACTTTTTGGTAAGGAATTTATTCCTGGACTTTTTAAGATGTCCCCTGATTATCAGTGTACGCCAGGCTTCACCGAGCGTGGTGCGCCTGACGGACATGGACAGACAGAGTCCTGCAGAGGCATGGCACATCTGCATTGTTGGCACCCACAGATGCATGGCCCGGCCCTACCCGGCCCGGCCTGGCCCCGGCCCGCTCTGAATAAGCTGCGCTGGTGATGCTGCTCTGCTTCACACAGGAGCCAGGGACATGCTGGGCCCCTGATTCAGCCTGGGAAAAAGAGTTGTAGAGGCCCTCATTGCGTGCTATAGAGAGAGATCTCTCTTTATAGCGCTGCTGCTACTCAAAGATTTGCCATTTCAGATCATGACAAGTGACAAGCCAGTGGGCCAATTACTGTACATGAGTTATATTTCGAGTGGAAACCTTGTATGTCCAAAACCGTTTGTTTTGTATTCATCATTTCAAAAATGATTTAAACTAGTGAAAACAGCCGATCTACAAGCACACACCGCCTCGCGGTAGATCTGCTGTTTTCACTACTTTTGTCCGACGGCCTTGTATGATGAAGTAGGGCTTTGCTTTATGAAAAAATCTACAAATTTGAAACTTGCAGGTACGAGGTTTCTGCCCGACAGTGACGATTTACTTTGTTGGCCGCCCAGACCCCAAAATGGAACAAAGGCCAAATTTTATTTTTAATGTTTTTCCTAATGGCCGGCCTGGACTGGACCGGCCGGGAATGAACCGGCCGTTCGGGAGTTTTTCCCAATGGCCAGCACGTCCCTGACAGGAGCTAACAGATGCTGTTCAGCATGAGCGGCCATCAAGGCAGCAGCAGCTTCTGCATCGCTATCGGCAGTCAACCTAAGACCGGATCAAGGCGGGTTGAGGCCGCAAGGCTGCATTCTGTTATTTTCATCGCTTTGTAATCTGGGTCTGAAACAAACTTTATGTGTTTGGTGGTAATTACGTGTGTCTGTGTTTGCTTGTGTGAGTGTGTTTGTTTGTGTGTGTGTGTGTGTATACGTGTGTGTGCATGCGTGCGTGCCTGCCTGCCTGTGTTTAGGTGTGTGGATGTGTGCGTGCTTGCCGTTGCACATCGGCAGGGTATACGTGCATGATGTGTGCGTGTGTGCGCTGACGGATGGATGGAGCTAATTTAGCAGTCAGCTTCACTCCGCTGCCGCTGTGCAGCCGCGGCAGCACAGCTGATGCAACGCTCACTTGCAAAATGTGAGAGTTGAAAAGCACAGTGTCGGTGCAATCTAAATAAACTGTCCCTCACGCGTTCTCCATGCGTTTTCCAAAATGTGCCCTGACAGTTGCACCGAGCAACGGCAGCTAGCCCAGGAGAGAGAGAGAGAGAGAGAGAGAGAGAGAGAGAGAGAGAGAGAGAGAGAGAGAGAGAGAGAAAGAGACATGTTGGGAATTAAGAAGGCTACGGGTCTTCCAAATGGAACCGTCAAGACTGCGGGAAAAAGCTCAAAGTCGTCAGTTTCAGTTGTTTTAATTCACGGAGGCCTTGCTCGAGCGTCTTGGAACCTGCGAGCGAAAGCAAGCAATAAGCGCCGCTCCGTAATGGAATTACCCCTCGCATTTCTAGATTAGATTGTTCAGCGAAAAAATAAAGACAAGCATTGACCGACCGGGAGAGAGAGAGAGAGAGAGAGAGATCCGGTATCGGGTGTCGTTATGCTAACTATGCACAGACGAGGCCCGGGCACAAGCAGTCAGTTCTTCCATCTTTCATTTCTTCCACCCCGGGACGCCACTGGAGCGGGTTAATAAGCTCGCTGGAGTCCATGTCCTGGTTTTACCTCTTAGCGTTGGACACTGGCTCGTGGCACGCAGCACAGAGTGTGCTTTCTAAAAGATGTAGAATCGTATCTCCGTCCGGTGCAAACCTCATATATCCAAAACTGTTAACTTTCAGGACTGAAAAATTCAAAAGGTATAGCAGATCGACGAGCTCAAAACTTGCAGATCTGCTACCTTTGATCATTTTGTGTGATGCTGTAAGTGGGAAATGGTGCATTTATATAGTGCCTTCATCCAAGGCGCTTTACATAGATTGTGCATTACATTCACCCATTCATTACATTCACACATGCATTACATTCACCCATTCACAAACACATTCATTACATTCACCCATTCACACACACACTCATTACATTCACCCATTCACAAACACATTCATTACATTCACCCATTCACACACACACACACACATACTCATTACATTCACCCATTCACACACACATTCATTACATTCACCCATTCACACACATTCATTACATTCACCCATTCACACACACATTCACACACCGATAGTGGAGGAAACCATGCAAGGCACCAACCTGCTCATCAGGAGCAACTAGGGGTTCAGAGTCTTGCTCAAGGACTCTTCCACACTAACTCGATCTGGGGGAGCCCGGGATGGAACTGGGAACCCTTCGCGTACCCTATGTGTTCTAATGACAGTTTCTCTGCCCTTGAGCCACTGCTGCCCAATGCTGTTTTGTATGATCAAGTAGGGAATTCATTTAGGAAAATAAACTAATACACTCCATAGTCTACTAAGGTAGACTATGGAGACAAGAGGTTTCTGCCCAGTGTTCCAATTGTAGTTAAAAAGATTAAATATGGAGAATGGAGATACAAAGTTTGTATTTCGTTTTCTTCAGTGAAAAAAAGGTACATCTTTTGTAATAGTTTTAGTTGACGAAATCAACACTGCCATAAAGGTTGATCAAAACTGCAAGATTGATGTCCTTTAACAAAGCGGTTTGTCCATGTCACTGTGCTCACCTCCATGTCACTGTGTTCACCTCCCAGGTTCTGAAGAAGATCTCAGGATACATCCAGGAGCAGAACGAGAAGATCTATGCACCCAGAGGTCTGCTGCTCACCGACCCTGTGGAGAGAGGCATGAGGGTGGTATCCTTTACTACTGCTGTTTAACATAGGATAGGATAGGATAGGATAGGAAAGGATAGGATAGAAGATCTATGCACCCAGAGGTCTGCTGCTCACCGACCCTGTTGAGAGGGGCATGAGGGTGGTATCCTTGGTCACCAGACTATTCCTGGTTGTCACGTAGTCTATTCCTACTATGAGTCACTATATATAGAATAACTATAACGGAAAAAAAACATACCTTGGACGTATCGTATTTGTACAAATCTTGAAGTTGCAACCTGTGTAGAGCTACAGTATGATGTATGTTCTTTATGCCATTTTAGTTTTTATGTGTTTAGAACGGCCCAGTTTTGTGTCTGTGTGCATGTGTGCATGTGTGCATGTGCCGGTGTGCGTGCTTGCATGCACACGTGCACGCGTCTGTTCAGGAAGAAGGAGAGAGAGAGAATGTGTCCAATAGACCATCACACAGGCCTGGCTTCAGGATATGAAACAGGTTCCAACACACACACACACACACATACATACACACACACGTGCACGCACGCACGCACATAAGCACGCACCCACACAGGGCCAACATATTACCTACGCTTATTAGTCAATACACTCGCACAATATGTCCTCTGTCTGACAGTATAGAGACCGGGCTCCCAAATCCAAAATGGCAGCTTGTTAGATCATTCATGACCACTATAACTTGAGTTAACCTCAGAACAAGCATACAGTATTGTGATGTTTTCACGCAACAAGCTGGAATTGAACCCTGGCTCTCCAGCTTGGCAGGTAACAAGCAACGCCAAGAGAGAGCTAGCTCACTTGGAGGAGCAAATGTTACAGTCATGTAGGCAGGCTACATGTACTGAAGTACTGTCCAATTTTGAGATACTTTAAATTTACTTTACTTTTTTGATATTTATACTCCACTACGAGACAAATATTATACTTTTACTTCACTGCAATTATTTGAAAACTTTAGTTACTAGTTGTTACATTGTAGAATTACCGTATATTATTATTACAAAAACACCATTAAACATTATTTAAGGTCACAGCGCGTTGCGATGCGACGCGTTGTGAGCTTGTAGATCTGCTATTTTCAAAGGATTTTGAAAATGTGTACGATGTGAAACGGTACATTCAGTTTACTTTTTACTACTAATTCTGAATAACAGACTTTTACATTTGAGTATGTTTTCTACCACTGTGCTGTACTGTACAGTATGTGGGGACAGACACACTACAGCAGGCGAGTATTCCTACTGTAGGAGCCGGGTTTGCATAAATTAGAAGGCGCTGCTTGTGATTGGCTGGAGCGGAGGTCTGGAGCGCTCGGCTGTGGTCACTTGGACTGCGCGGGCGTTTATCGTGGGCTTGCCCAGGCCGTAAATATAACGATTGCATTCACCACGGCTTCGTAACTCTGGCCGCTGGCCTTCGCGCCGCTTGCAATGTCGTGGACAATAACTGTGACATCGAACCATAACTGTGACATCGAACCATAAAGTGAGCGCTCCTTCAAACAGCGTCTCCTACGTTTGGAATAATAGCCTACAGCAGAGCCCCATGCGGCCAGGGGGGATTTCCTCCTCTCAGGCCGGTGGAGGAGAAGACATCTGGCTGATCCCAGAACAGGAGACCTGGGTTACTGCCTCGACCACTGGCTACAGGGACGTGCTGGGCCCCTGATTCAGCCCAGGAAAAAGAGTTGTAGAGGCCCTCGTTGCGCGCTATAGAGAGAGATCTCTCTCTATAGCGCTGCGCTGCTGCTACTCAAAGATTTGCCATTTCAGATCATGACAAGTGACAAGCCAGTGGGCCAATTACATGAGTTATATTTTGTCGTTGTCGGGTGGAAACCTTGTATGTCCAAAACCGTTTGTTTTGTATTTATCATTTAAAAAATGATTTAAACTAGTGAAAACAGACGATCTACAAGCACACAACGCCTCACACCGCGAGGCGTTGTGTGTTTTCACTACTTTTGTGCAACGGCCTTGTATGATGAAGCAGGGCTTTGCTTTGCGAAAAAAACATTTCAAATTTGAAACTTGGAGATACGAGGTTTCTGCCCGACAGTGACGATTTACTTTGTTGGCCGCCCAGCCCCCTAAATGGAACAAAGGCCGACATTTTATTTTACATTTTTTCCTAATGGCCTATTGTCGTTGTCGGGTGGAAACCTTGTATGTCCAAAACCGTTCGTTTTGTATTTATCACCTAAACTAGTGAAAACAGCAGATCTACAAGCACACAACGCCTCGCATCGCGAGGCGTTGTGTGCTTGTAGATCGGCTGTTTTCACTAGTTGTGTGCGACGGTCTTGTATGATGAAGCAGGGCTTTGCTTTACCAAAATACGTAAACATTTGAAACTTGGAGATACGAGGTTTCTGCCCGACAGTGACGACATTTTAGTGATTATGTTGCGAGGAAAACGTTGAGATAATAGCCATTTTGGTTAGAACTGACTGAAAATAACTTTGTACTTCAAGTTTAAAATGACACTAAATATTTAAGTGTCAAAATAAATTCCAAATATTATCAAATTATCTCGCGGCACCCCTGGAGTGCCGTCACGGCACCCCAGGGTGCCCCGTCACCCACTTTGAAAACCCCTGACATAGAGATCAGTGTTAATCCTTGACTCGGTGCTCTCTCTCAGATAGAGATCAGTGTTAATCCTTGACTCAGTCTCTCTCTCAGATAGAGATCAGTGTTAATCCTTGACTCAGTCTCTCTCTCAGATAGAGATCAGTGTTAATCCTTGACTCGGTGCTCTCTCTCCGATAGAGATCAGTGTTAATCCTTGACTCAGTCTCTCTCTCTCAGATAGAGATCAGTGTTAATCCTTGACTCAGTCTCTCTCTCCGATAGAGATCAGTGTTAATCCTTGACTCAGTCTCTCTCTCAGATAGAGATCAGTGTTAATCCTTGACTCAGTCTCTGTCTCAGATAGAGATCAGTGTTAATCCTTGACTCAGTGCTCTCTCTCAGATAGAGATCAGTGTTAATCCTTGACTCGGTGCTCTCTCTCAGATAGAGATCAGTGTTAATCCTTGACTCAGTCTCTCTCTCTCAGATAGAGATCAGTGTTAATCCTTGACTCAGTCTCTCTCTCAGATAGAGATCAGCGTGTTCGAGGACCGGGGCTCGGGCACCACCACCTCCAGCAGCAGCAGTGTGTCGTCAGCGGGCAGCAGCAGCGCCCGGTGACTGGAGGGGCAGCGCCAGGGCTACGGGTACCACCACCACCACCACCACCACCCCCATCCACAGCCCCAGAGCCACCACAGGGGCAGCGCGGGCGCCGGGGGGACGGGACCCCCCGACATCCGCATGCTGAAACATGAGAGCACCAGGTTCTAAAGATCAGAGCGTCTAACAACTCTCTGACCCTGCTGGGATCCACATGACATCCTATAGGCTCTATGCACAGCAGCCATGTTGGCAAGAAACCGGGACCCTCACTTACTTCCTTCACAGGTGTTACCGATGATTCTAATGAAGGCTCCATTGTTCCATTTGGACCACCATAACTCTGAGAGTGTACAAATGGAACCAAATGGACCCGTACGGGGGATAGTGTGACCATCATACACTATCAGCACCCTGACTCTGTGTGACCAGAATGGAACAGAGCCTTAATGCACCCTGTTTCGGATGTTATCATGGTATATAATGGCTGGTTATCACGTATTATCAGCACATAGTAATGGGGCCAGAAGAGCCATGCTCTGCTGCCTGCCCACTCAGAATGCTCAGAATGCTGTCATCAGCCCATAGTCGTCAGCCCATAGACAAAGAAGGGCTTCAGTAGGATTCAAACCCAATAGGTAATGTTTTCTAGCAAACCGACGTAACAGCTCACGCTACTGGATACACAACAGAAATTAGGGTTGGGGTTTTGGTTAGGTTTATGCACAGTTTTACTGAGGTTAGGGTTAGGTTTAGGTTTAGGCATAGTTTTACTGAGGTTAGGGTTTGGGTTAGGTTTAGGCATAGTTTTACTGAGGTTAGGGTTTGGGTTGGTTTAAGAAATAGTTTTACTGAGGTTAGGGTTAGGTTTAGGCATAAGTCACATGTTGTCAAAGATAAAAACACAATAAAAAGGGGGTGTGGTCAGCCGCTGGGTCGCTCAGTGAGTTGAGTAATGTGGCTGCGATCAGTACGGTCCGGGTTCGATCAATACGGTCCGGGTTCGTCTCCCGTGGAGGGCAGATAAATATTCCAGTCAAAATGCGTCTGCCACTCTGCCATCTCAGTGGGCAGAGCATGGCCATCCTGGCCCATTACTGTGGGCTGATAACAAGTGATAAGAAGAACCCATAGGATGGGGTGATAACGGCAGAAACGGCTGCTTCATCAGCCTCCTTGCTAAGACCTGTAGAAAGTAAGGAGGAGGCCCAATGTCTTTACAATATTCGTAGCTGCCGGACATAGAGCCTATTGGCAAGGAGCTGACACGCGCACACACGCACACGCACACGCACACACACAGACACACACGTGCATACACACATTCTTGCGCACGCAAAGTGGAGCAACGCAAGCACAAGAGAACATATCGCACTGCCGGGTGGAAACCTTGTATGTCCAAAACTGTTCCTTTTTTTATTATTTTAAAAACGAGTTAAAGTAGTGAAAATAGCCAATCTACAGGCACACAACGCCTCGCAATGCGAGGCGTTGTGTGCTTGTAGATCGGCTATTTTCACTACTTTTGTGTGACACTTTGGTATGATGAAGTATAGGGCTTTAATTTACGAAAGAACATAACACATTTTAAACTTGGAGATCCGAGGTTTCTGCCGGACAGTGACGATATATACATTTCTCGGCTAGCAGCCACACATACAGTGCAGCGCCCAGCCAGGGCGTGTACGAGTGGCTGTCACTCTCCCTCCATATGCTATAATATTCATCCTAACTTATTCCCTTTCCCATTTCTTTCCCTTCACACCTATTATTATTATTATTCATTCATCCTCCATTCCTCCATCTCAGCGTCTTAATGTTTCCATCATGAGTCACACGGTCTCCGTGTTTACAGTGGATTGGACAGGCTCCGCACCTTATATTTATAGCATATCGTCGTTGTCGGTGTCCAAAACCGTTCGTTTTGTATTTATCATCTATAAAATGTACTAAACTAGTGAAAACAGCAGATCTACAGGCACACAATGCCTCGTTGTGTGCTTGTAGATCGGCTGTTTTCACTAGTTTTGTGCGACAGTCTTGTATGATGAAGCAGGGCTTTGCTTTACCAAAAGACGTACACATTTGAAACTTGGAGATACGAGGTTTCAGCCTGACAGTGACGATATTTTAGTGATCATGTTGCGAGGAAAACGTTGAGATAAAAGCCATTTTGGTTAGAACTGTCCAAATAAATTCCAAATATTATCAAATATATTTCGCGGCACCCCTGGACTTCCGGCGCGGCACCCCAGGGTGCCCCGTTACCCACTTTGAAAACCCCTGACCTACAGCACCATCAGCTCCCATTAACACCATCAGCACCATCAGCTCCCAGTACTTGCCACATGACTTGCTGCACCCAAGCCGTGCTACTCAGGTTCAGGTTCAGGTTTATTAGTCACATGCATATCCATACAGGTACAGACATACAATGAAATGCTTGTGCCAGGAGCACTCTCAGCCTTATTACACACAAAAACATCAACCCACAACAACAAGACAACAAGAAGTCACCCAAGACAACCCAAAAACAACAAAAACCATACAGTGTAACAGTGTACAGTTTAAAAACTGCGTACAGTGCACATGACTACCTACGTCTCGCATTCATCTCTTCGCGCTGTGAGCTTGTATATCTGCTATTTTTCACTGGTTAAAGCAGTCAATAATCCTAGGCCTAAATGGGTTAAACAAGCACAGGGAAACTGATTAGCAGCAAAAATGAGTTTTTTCTTCCGTTTACGGAGCGGAGTGGAGAGAGAAGGGCAGTGGAAACTGTGAAATAGAAACATGATTGATTGACGCTTCACCGCGTCACCAGAGCGTCGAATAAAGTTGGAATTCCGAGAGGGCCCCCAAATAATTGTCAAAACACTTTTGATTTGATTGATAATATTATAGAACATTAACGCTGTAACTTTCCTCTCCTATACCCCGGATTTGAACCCGCGGTTTCCTGGGCCAAATTCATGTCAGATCCTGTGTCTATATCAGGGGTCTTCAACGTTTTCATGCCAAGGACCCCTTAGTTGAGAGAGAGAGATGAAGCAGGAACCCCCACAACCTGTTCATAGATTCCATATAGTTTCATTGTTTGACAGCACGATCATCAGTGTATTTTGTCAGTTTGTGTTTTCAGATATTTAACCACTTGAACCGTCAATACTTAATAAACTTGACCTTTCACTCTGTACTTAGTCTGCTCTTTTTCCCCTCTACATCAAAGCTCTTTGACAAAAATAGCCGATCTACAAGCTCACAACGGCGTTGTGAGCTTGTAGATCGAATAGGGCACTTTATACAGACGGGTAAAAGGGCAGGGGCTCAAGCCCCCTTCGATGTCTGCGTGTGCTCGTGCCTGGTGCTGTGCATACATACAGAATCGCGGGAGAGAGGAGAGAGGAGAGAGGAGAGAACGTCTCTTTGCGCTGAATGATTGCATTCATGTCAGGTACGGTCGGGGTCGGGAACAGTCCTGAACGCTGGCAAATTGGACCCGCCCAGGGACCGCTTAGAACCACCCTGCTGCTGCTGCTGCATGGTCCCTGCATCTGGATCTAATATCAGAGAGAGAGAGAGAGAGGGAGAGAGAGAGAGAGAGAGAGAGAGAGAGAGAGGGAGCACCTCAGATCGCTCACATGCACGCCGCTGATCCACATCACAGCTGTAGGTCACAGTCCCACACACACACAGGCGAGCGCGCTACCTTAGACCACATGCGTGCTACCTTGTATCAACCACTTACTGTAGGCCAGGGGTCTTCAACTAGGGGGTCCGGGACCCCTAGGGGGTCTCTCAGAGTTACTACAGGGGGGGGGGGGGGGGACTGGGCCCCTCGTGACACACAAAGTCAAAGCACCTGATTACGTGGTGCTACTGTATATGTTCCCGTGAGGCATTCAAACCCGAGAGTACCGCTTATGGGAGACCAAGCGTCTACTACCGCTCGGTGGAGGGTAGATGGTCTTATGAGCTTCAGGAAGTAGGTATTACAGACAGTATTTCGTCGTTGTCGGGTGAAAACCCTGTATGTCCAAAATGTGACAATAGCAGATCTAAGGTCCTGGGTTTAATTCCTACTGTTTTGTGTGATGGAGCAGGGCTTTACTTTAACCCATTTAGACGGGAGGCCGATTCTACAGAATCTGAAAAACTCACGTTTCTGTCAGTGGTCCTCAAACCTTTTAGTTTTTTTTCATGTCAGCGACCCCCACAATTATATGTATTTAGCCGCAAATTGCCAAATATTTAGTTCCAGGGACCCCCCAAGAAGCAAAGCTTTTAGTTAAAAAAAGTTTGCTTTAAGAGAATAATATATATTTCAAACATTTGCACAAATCTTCAAGATTTAAAAAAAAAAAACAGCAGATCAACAAGCTTGTATAGCACGGCACAAAGGATTCTGTTAGCGTCTATGAGACTATGGAGCTCTTATAAATTCTCTTTTTGAGTTGCCAAAAGTATAAAATAATGTTCTTTTTTTTTAGCTCAAATCTAAAATGACAGCGATGCGTTCCGGTTTCCTAGCGCGGGTTAAAACACACACACACACATCCATCATGCTGCATGAGTAGTGACAGCTATGGAGGGGGGGGGGTTCCTGCATGGGCCGGGGAGCGGTCCAAGCCAGCGGGCCGGGGATCAATAACAGAATATTTCGGGTCACTCTTGCAAAACAAGATGGTGCATATTTAACCCATTGAGACCCGAGAAATACATTAAAAAAAAAAAAAAATCTTCTAAATCCTAATGCTTTTCAGAAAAAAAACGTATGTTTCTTTATCTGTGGTGCTCAAAGTTTTCAATGTCAAGGAACCCTAGAATTATATGTATTTGACCGCGGACCACCCCATCTCAAAATATTTAGTTCCAGGGACCCCCCAGAAGCAAAATATTTGAGTAAAAAAAATCTTCGCTTTAAACTAATCTATATTCAAAAATGTGCACAAATTTTGAACCAATTCTATAAATGCCTTCTAAAAGTTTTTTTTTTGGAAAAACTCACTTTTCTCAGTGGTTCTCAAACCTTTTCATGTCAAGGACACTCAAAATTACATGTATTTGGCCACAGACCCCCATCTCAAAATATGTTGTTCCAGGGACCCCCCAGAAGCAGACATTTGAGTTAGAAAAGTTTGCTTTGAAAAGTATACATTCAAAGATTTACACCGGTTTTCACGATTTTTCAAAGATAGCAGATCTACAAGCTCATAGCGCGGCACTCGGTGCCGCGCTATGAGCTTGTATATCTGCTATTTTTGAACAGCCAAAGTATAACAAGTAACGGTTAAAGTGGACACAGATGCGTTACCGATCTCAGCGGCTTAAATTTGGGAGACGGGACAAAAGCCCTATTCATAAAAATCGACATCTTCGGCCCACACGAGAGAGAGAGAGAGAGAGAGAGAGAGAGAGAGAGAGAGAGAGAGAGAGAGAGAGAGAGAGAGAGAGAGAGAAGCCTGCTACATACAGTACATTAACACTGGAGGACCCTGTCACAATTACAGATCTGCCGTTGGGTCTGGGCTCACATAGCTGAGGCTGTAAGCTGAGAGCTGTTGTTCACCGCCGCTGCTACACCTCCAGAACCCTTTGTGTGTCGCGTTCCGAATGGAAGTGTTTGGACGATCAATGCCATATGGAGTCCTTTCTCTCATTCCTTCTCACTTTAGTTCCAAAGTGCATGGGCTTTTCTTTCTTGCGTAAATATAATATAACAAAAACCTTATAATCTTGGCCATCGTCTGTTCCTCGCAGATTTCCATGTTATTATCCAGAGGTATGTCTGGTGGTCACTGCTGCTTTACTGGGAGTCTGTGCCTCTCGAGCCGTCAGGCACAGTTCTAGCGCCCTCTAGGGTCAGGCTGGAGATATGCTCCTCCTTTTAACTTCTCATATTGTCATATTGTTGAGTGGAAACCTTGTATGTCCAAAACCGTTTGTTTTGTATTTATCATTTTAAAAATGATTTAAACTAGTGAAAACAGCCGATCTACAAGCACACAACGCCTCGCGGTGCGAAGCGTTGTGTGCTTGTAGATCTGCTGTTTTAACTACTTTTGTGCGACGGCCTTGTATGATGAAGCAGGGCTTTGCTTTTGTGGGAAAAAAATGTACAAATTTGAAACTTGGGCATGCGAGGTTTCTGCCCGACAGTGATGATATGCCGCTCAGAAAGGTTACAGTAGGCCTACTGTATGTAACATACGGTTAAAGGAGTAGTTCACCCCCAAAATGACGTATTCTTTCTATTGATTACTCACACCATGGAGACTTGAGTTCAATAATATGTTTTTTGTATTTGTCGCATTCCTAAGACAAAAATGTGATCATAGTAAATGTATCCTCATTGATTCCAGATGGGGACCCAAACGCATGTGGGTCCCCATCCGGAATCAATGGGGTACATTTATTGTAATCAATTTTTTGTCTTAGGAATGCGACAAAAAACCCAAAAATAATGTTTGAACTCAAGTCTCCATGCATGGGGTGAGTAATCAATAGGGGGAAAAAAAGTCGTTTTGGGGGTGAACTACTCCTTTAAGTATACAATGGTGTGTATGTGTGTGCGCCCACGTGTGTGACGTGTGCACGTGCGTTGTGTTTGTGTATAAATACCATTAATTTCATTCCATTAAATTTGACTGTATAGTAAATATCTATTTTTTTGTCACACCGACCCCCCCACCCCACACACACACACACACACACACACACACACACACACACACACACACACACACACACACACACACACACACACACACACACACACGCACACACACACACACGCACACACACGCGCACACACACACACACACACGGTTCTTGTGCTTGCGTCCCACAGCGGTGGCGCTCCCTTCCTGGCTCCACGGCGCCCCCTGGTGCTCTTGAACAGTGTCCATGTTTCATCTCAGTGTGATGGGATAGGCTACCCGACCTGGAGCTGATATTATGACTGAACAAACACTGCCAATAAGGATGAAACGTGTATAATAATAATAATACAATAAAATGTATGGACTGTACGGTATGAGGTGTACAGGAGAACACCTGACACATACAGTTAGGGCTGTCACGATATGACATTTTACATGACGATTAATTGTCACTCAAATAATTGGCGATTAACGATTTAATTGTGTTTTTGTCGTTGATAATTACATTTCTGTTTGGCTTTTAGGTTTTTAAGTTGTACATGGTAGATATGACACATAACCTAAACATACAAAGAAATTACTGACATATTTGACAACTTACTACTTAAAAAATAACTTTGAGAGTGGAAATAGCCGATCTACAAGCTCAATGAGCTTGTAGATCTGCTATTTCCACTATTTCGGAAATTTTTCAACATTCACGATTATGACAAAATAATTGCGATAATGTCAAATAATCACGATTAGACGATTATGTAATAATTGTGACAGCCCTACATACAGTGCACAGCAGTGGTTCCCAAACCTTTTAGCCTCCAGACCCGAGAGAGATTTTGTCTCCTCACGATGCAAACTAGAGTGAAAACGGCACAGAAAAAAAGCACACAACGTGCCGTTTCACGCCGCGGTGTGTGCTTGTAGATTGCTTATTTTCACTACTAATAAAGTAATACTTTTATGTAGCCTAGGCTATTCCTGAAATTCATTTGGAATTTCTGAAAATTCAGAAGAGTTCTTTTGAAATAATTAGTATGTAAACCCCCCCCCAAAAGGGGGGATATTTACTTGTGTCGTGACCCCCCAAAAATGTGTCCGTGACCCAAAGTTGGGTCTCGACCCACTGTTTGGGAACCACTGGTATGCAGTGTACAGTCAGATCCTCAGTGTGGTACACTTTACGTTTTTTGTTTTTGTTTTAGTTTTTTGACAATATTCAAACTAAATCACATTGATCTGATGTGAGAATAATTATAATATAGTGTGGCAACAAAAGATTTGAAGACTTGCCACACTTATATTATTGATCTCACATTAGTAGATTTATTATGAAAATGTGAGTTTTCCTTTTATTTAACTCTTGGAGTGATGGATGAATTAACACTGAGGATTTGACTGTGTGCAGTACTGTTTAACCGTCATACTGGGCAGGGAAAGGATCGGAACGGGGATAGAAATTCCCCATGCTTTTTTTTTTTTTTGTAACTACAAAACCCTATTTTGTCACAATTCCAGATCCCATTTTGTACCATTTTGATAACACTGAATAATATCTGTATGTAAATTGGCCGTCACGTGACAGAGCTGTCCAATGAAAGCATGCGCTCTGTATAAAATAAAGCCTGCTTTATGCTGCGATGTATGAATGGTGTCGCGTGACGCGTTACTTGCGAGCTTGTAGATCCGATCTTTACCGCCGTGCAACACCTCCGTACAACGGAGTATAAATCAGGCTTAAAGGAATAGTTCACTCAAAAGACTACTTAATTTCCATCAATTACACATGCCATGAGGCCTTGAATTTGTGAAGATTTTTTTTTTTTTTTGTTGCATTCGTAAGCCAATAATTTGATGACTGGCTCAAAGAGTCTCGTACTGACCTACTCATCAAATGATTGGGCTGGCTGTGGCTCAGGAGGTAGAGCAGGTCGTCCAATGATCCGGGGCGGTCGGCGGTTCGAATCCCAGCTCCTCCTGTCCACATGTGGAAGTGTCCTTGGACAAGACACTGAACCCCACACTGCCCCCCAATGAGTCGGTCGGTGTCAGCTTTGCCACCATTGGTGTGTGAATGTGGGAAAGTGAGGACGCTGGCGTCGACTGTTCACCACTTCACCTCCCAATGTATGAATGAATTAACCATTGTAAAGCACTTATATAAACGTATAAAAGCACTATACATTTTAATTCATTATTAAAAATGCAATTCATTATTCTCTCAGAAATGCGACTCCATCTCTCCATGAATTCAAGGCTTCACGGGTGTGTACTTGATAGAAAACAAGTGTTTTTTAGGTGAACTACTCCTTTAAGTATGGTTACTATCCACTGTATTTTAGGAGACTCACTAAAATCATGGTTTTTAGCGAGTCCCTTAATTTTAGTGGACAAATGAGTAATGTGTGTGTGAACGTGAGTAATGATACAATGTCCATGATGAAGTTGGTGGCAATACTATTGATGTCATTACTAATGGAGGAGATAACGAAGTCCATGATGATGACGATGATCTTCTGTGATCCTCAGGGTTGAAGTGAGCGTACCAAAACGTATCGTCTGAGATGTTCTCAAAGTGAGAGAGCGCGAGGAGAAACAGAAGCACTGTGTGTGTCAGTATAAACAGCATTATTATGATAATATGTAGCATGTTTATTCAGGAATTAGTAACGGCGTTTGACTGCTTGAGAGCAACAGACCTGGATGATCCCAGTGTGGGTTTTACCAGAGGAGAATCCTGTTGGCTGGCAGAAGAAGAAACAAAGATTGAACGGAACGGGAGCAGGGACGTGCTGGGCCCTGCCCTGATTCAGCCCGGGAAAAAGAGTTGTAGAGGCCCCTCATTGCGCGCTATAGAGAGAGATCTCTCTCCATAGCGCTGCTGCTACTCACAAGATTTGCCATTTCAGATCATGACAAGTGACAAGCCAGTGGGCCAATTACATGAGTTATATTTCGTTGTCGTCGGGTGGAAACCTTGTATGTCCAAAACCGTTTGTTTTGTATTTATCATTTAAAAAATTACTTAAACTAGTGAAAACAGCAGATCTACAAGCACACAACGCCTCGCGGTGCGAGGCGTTGTGTGCTTGTAGATCTGCTGTTTTCACTACTTTTGTGCGACGGCCTTGTATGATGAAGCAGGGCTTTGCTTTGCGAAAAAATGTACAAATTTGAAACTTGGAGATACGAGGTTTCTGCCCGACAGTGACGATTTACTTTGTTGGCCGCCCAGCCCCCAAAATGGAACGAAGGCCGACATTTTATTTTATTTTTTTTCCTAATGGCCGGCCTGGACCGGCCGGGAATGAACCGGCCGTTCGGGAGTTGTCCCGCTTTTCCCAATGGCCAGCACGGCCCTGAACGGGAGAGAGAGAGAGAGAGAGAGAGCGAGAGAGAGTGGAAAGATGGAGCTCAGATTTATAGTCCATTTTAATATGTAAATCATGTACGTGCCATATATTTATCTCTGTACTGTATATCTGAATGTTGCTGCAAATACATTCTGACTTGTGGAGTCCAGATCATATATTATTATGCTGTTGTGACAAGTGGGAAATGATTCTTGCTGAAATATGTCTTCCTGAAAATGTAAATGATGTTGTCTTGGTAAACCAGCGTTCTCCACAGTGTCGTCGCCTCTGGGAAACACGAGGCCACGTTGTAATAGTCAGTCAGAATGCGTTGAAACAAGGCACAGTGAAATCCTTCAGTGTTTAAATGCAGTGGTGGAAAAAAGCACTCAAATGTTTTATTTAAGTAAAAGTATCAATACTGCAACGTAGATATACTCTGTTAGGGCAAGGTCACACCGGTAAAATACGATATTCTACCTATGAGAGTGGATCGTCCCAAGACTCAGGAAGTGACAAGTGGTTGTTGTACTGTAGTTAGTTAAGTGTGTCATTGGTTATTGGGAGATTCCGCTGTCTGCAAAAAAAACAGTTGGCTGAGCACAAAAAGAGTTTATCAGACCTTTTTTCAAAATCTGTCTAAAAAATCTGTCTAACGATGATGTCATGATGTCAAGACTATGGATTTCTGAACTTCCCACAGCTCTCCTAAGAGACTTGGACCGAGTAGATTTTTTTTTTTGCAATTTAGTGAGGAATTAGTGAGGACCTATTATATGAAGACAGGTTGAAAAGTGGTGAACTACTCCTTTAAGTAAATGCACTTAGTTCCTTTCCACCACTGCTCTTGGGGTTAAATGAACACTGAGGATTTTACTGTGAACCAGAATGAATCTCTGATCTCCAGACCCAGCGTCACCTTATTCCTGCTGCTGAGATACAGAGGAATGTGTTATTTATCTACAGTAGACCATGTTTACATAATGATATTTATATATCTAACAAATTGAACTCACGTTCCTTTTGAAGCTGATTATTGTCACAAGGCTGAAGAGATGCTCGTGTTCTGAGCTGTCACCGGAGAGAAAAATAAAGTGTTGTATGAAGACCATTGAACAACAGGCCTGTTATTGTGACCGCCAGTCACAACAGAGGGGTGTGATGTTTGGTAACTGAATCCATGTTGTTGTCTCTTCTTCTTCCCTGATCCTGGAAAACCCCTGTGTGAGTCCGTCTGAGTCTAGTCTAACCCTGTCAATTCCATTCAAAGGGCTTTATTTGGCATAAGATAACATACGTTAAAACTGCCAAAGCAAAAGTGGAACAATGCAAGCAAACCACAATAATGCATGTACACTTGAAGTTAACAGAAATGATGTTCTCAGAGCTGTTACATGGCAACTGAGGCAAATCTAACCTACAAAACCATAAGAATTGTGCATTTGCTATTGGCCTATATATGTAATGCCCAGGATTTGAACCCGGGTCTCCAAAGTCCAATATCTTAACCACTAGACCATATCCATGTTGATCAGGGGAGATACTAGACTCTTGAGGCCATCAGGCTGAAGCAGTGAGACACACAGTTACAGCTACATACAGTATTTCCACATAAGAAAGGTTGTGCACAACAGCAGTTGTTTAAAGGTAATCGCTCTGTTTGTAGGCACACTTTTTTCAAAAGTGTTTAAAAGTAATGATGACACTGACCATGATACTGACATGATCCTGACCATGATACTGACCATGATACTGACCATGATACTGACATGATCCTGACCATGATACTGACCATGATACTGACATGATCCTGACATGATACTGACCATGATACTAACCATGATACTGACCATGATACTGACATGATCCTGACCATGATACTGACATGATACTGACATGATACTGACCATGATACTGACATGATACTGACCATGATACTGACATGATACTGACATGATACTGACCATGATACTGACATGATACTGACATGATACTGACCATGATACTAACCATGATACTGACATGATACTGACCATGATACTGACATGATACTGACATGATACTGACATGATACTGACCATGATACTGACATGATACTGACATGATACTGACCATGATACTGACCATGATACTGACATGATCCTGACCATGATACTGACATGATACTGACATGATACTGACCATGATACTGACATGATACTGACATGATACTGACCATGATACTGACCATGATACTGATCATGATACTGACATGATACTGACATGATACTGACATTATACTGACCATGATACTGACCATGATACTGACATGATACTGACCATGATACTGACCATGATACTGACATGATCCTGACCATGATACTGACCATGATACTGACATGATCCTGACATGATACTGACCATGATACTGACCATGATACTGACATGATCCTGACCATGATACTGACATGATACTGACATGATACTGACCATGATACTGACATGATACTGACATGATACTGACCATGATACTGACCATGATACTGATCACGATACTGACATGATACTGACATGATACTGACATTATACTGACCATGATACTGACCATGATACTGACATGATACTGACATGATACTGACCATGATACTGACCATGATACTGACATGATACTGACATGATACTGACATGATACTGACCATGATACTGACCATGATACTGACCATGATACTGACATGATACTGACCATGATACTGACCATGATACTGACATGATACTGACCATGATACTGACATGATACTGACCATGATACTGACATGATACTGACCATGATAGTGACCATGATACTGACCATGATACAGAAATGATACTGACATGATACTGACCATGATACTGACCATGATACAGAAATGATACTGACATGATACTGACCATGATACTGACCATGTTACTGACATGATACTGACCATGATACTGACATGATACTGACATGAGACTGACCATGTTACTGACATGATACTGACCTGATACTGACATGATACTGACCATGATACTGACATGATACTGACCATGATACTGACATGATACTGACCATGTTACTGACATGATACTGACCTGATACTGACATGATACTGACCATGATACTGACATGATACTGACCATGATACTGACATGATACTGGCATGAAACTGACCATGTTACTGACATGATACTGGCATGATACTGACATGATACTGACATGATACTGACCATGATACTGACATGATACTGACCATGATACTGACATGATACTGACCAGGATACTGACATGATACTGACATGATACTGACATGACACTGACCATGATACTGACATGACACTGACCATGATACTGACATGATACTGACATGACACTGACCATGATACTGACCATGATACAGAAATGATACTGACATGATACTGACATGATACTGACCATGATACTGCCATGATACTGACATGATACTGACCATGATACTGACATGATACTGACCATGATACTGACCATGATACTGACATGATACTGACATGATACTGACATGACACTGACCATGATACTGACATGACACTGACCATGATACTGACATGATACTGACATGACACTGACTATGATACTGACATGATACTGACATGACACTGACCATGATACAGAAATGATACTGACATGATACTGACATGATACTGACCATGATACTGCCATGATACTGACATGATACTGACCATGATACTGACATGATACTGACCATGACACTGACCATGATACTGACATGATACTGACATGACACTGACCATGATACTGACATGATACTGACATGACACTGACCATGATACTGACCATGATACAGAAATGATACTGACATGATACTGACATGATACTGACCATGATACTGACCATGATACTGACATGATACTGACCATGATACTGACATGATACTGACCATGATACTGACATGATAATTTGGAATTCATCAATATCACTAGATCAATATCACTTCACCATATGCTTATAGTAAAACAGACGTGATTTGCACTGTACTTGCTGGATTCTTTTTCCATCTACGGAGCCGATCTACAAGCTCACAACGCATCACGCTGTGAACCTTCCCCCCAGAATTGGGATGCTGGGGTTCAAGTGGTTAAACGTCAAGTATGACGTTATTATTCTCTGATGGAAAACAGATATTTCTCTGTGAACATAGCCTACCGTATCTCAAGTGGAAAGACGTGCATGTTTACCTAGCGTAATATGATGTAAGCAGGGGCGTCACAAGGGGTAGGAAAGTGGGACTGAGTTACCAGGGCCCAAGGTGGAGGGGCCCTAGTAACTTTAGCTATTGAAAAGTTGCAGATATACAAGCTCACAGCGCGGCACCGAGTGCCGCGCTGCGAGCTTGTAGATCTGCTATTTTTTTTAAAGTTGTGAAAATATGTGCAAATCTTTGAATATGTATTTTTTAAGCGAACATTTGTAACTCAAATTTTGCTTCTTGGGGGGGTCCCTGGAACTAAATATTTTGAGATGGGGGTCCGTGGCCAAATTCATATCATTTTGGGGGTCCTTCACATGAAAAAGTGTGAGCATCACTGACATAGAAACATGGGTTTCTTGCACACATTTTCACAATTTCACAAAAATAGCAGATCTACAAGCTTGCAGCGCGGCACTCGGTGCCGCGCTGTGAGCTTGTATATCTGCTATTTTTCAATAGTTAACATTCATGGGGGGCCCGCAGTGAATCCTTGTACCCAGGGCCCAGAATTTGGTGTGACGCCCCTGGATGTAAGATTCTAAAAATGAACTGTGCAATTCAGGGGTGCCGTCACCGTGAATGAAAAGGTTATTTACAGGGGTGCCCTGAGTCAAAAAAGGTTGAAAACCCCTGCCTTAGATGCCTGGGATGACCCCTCAGAACAACATTAGATACAGTACATGCTAAATGCACTTCCCACACCACAAAGTGAAACATGGAGGTCTACTGGCCACTAGTGGAGAGACTAGAGTAAAACAAATCCTCAGGCTGTCGGGCGATGAACGAAGGAAAGAAACGAAGACGATCTGCGACGAGCTTGGGACCATCCGGGTCATCCACTGGTCGTCCTGATCAGGGGGAGGAGGGGAATCTTCAGGGGTCCACCACCGTAGCTAGAGAGGGAAGGGGAAAAGAAGGATGGGTTATGAAGGAAGTGGCTCCATATGAATATATGTATTTTCAAAGCGAACGTTTTGTATCTCAAATTTTGCTTCTGGGTGGTCCCTGGAACTAAATATTTTGAGATGCGGGTCCGTGGCCAAATAAATATCATTTTGGGGGTCCTTCACATGAAAAGGTTTGAGAACCACTGACATAGTAGTCTCTCAAGAACAGACTAACTGAGCTCCAGTTAAGTGAAAAGGATCTTTTCTTTGACGAGGGCCAGCCAGATTGCTGATATAGAAACATAGGGTTTTTCAAAAAACCTTAGAAGGATTCAAAAGACACTTATAGAATCGGGTCAAAATTCAAATTTTCACGCTTTTTCAAAAATAGCAGATCTACAAGCTTGCAGCGCGGCACTCGGTGCCACGCTGTGAGCTTGTATATCTGCTATTTTTCAATAGTTAAAGCATAAAATAATGATACACAATAGTGTACCCGTTCTAAATGGGTTAAAGAAAACCTTTGACAATTAAAGGACAACTTTGTTTTTCTTTACAACAAGGGTTCATATTTTAGATTGTAATTAGAGAAAAGATAAGATGAGTGTTAACATTTTTTATTTATTTAGTCCTTTCTATCGTTTTAGAGATTTTAATGATGTTCGATTTCAGTGGCTGGGGGCATGCGTACAAGTGGCTAAAATGTGTCTTTTTACCCACAATAAGCCCATTCCCAAGATGCACCACAATCTTATATGGGCAGATGTGACTCATGGGGCTATTAGTGGTACTGTAAATAGTATTAACTCATTTGCTGCTATGGCCGAGGAGCCCGAAAAAATCCCGATGTACGGCCCTGCCATGCCCGAGGAACCTGAGAATTTTCCGTTTTTGAATTTTTTTATTTTTATTTTTTTCAAAAAAAAAAAATCTCAAAAAATGTAAGGCATGATAGCAATCGCATTTTAGGAAAACATAATGGCTGCCATCTCATGAATGCCTGAACGGATTTTTGTTTGAAAGCTGTGAGCAATGTGGACACACGTGGTGAATTATCTAGGCATGGGTGTGCATGATCCGTGCACTATGAATTACATGGAAGTCTATGGAGACAGGGGCATATGAGAGTACGAAGGTATTGTTAAATGGCAGCAAATGAGTTAAAGAAATCACGATAGAACGAAGTAAATGAAAAAAAAACACTCA
Source organism: Nannobrachium achirus (assembly GCF_963921795.1). Lineage (NCBI taxonomy): Eukaryota > Metazoa > Chordata > Actinopteri > Myctophiformes > Myctophidae > Nannobrachium > Nannobrachium achirus. The sequence goes on along the minus strand of NC_137833.1, from coordinate 7,350,168 downwards.
TCTTTTCTTTTCTCTAATTACAATCTAAAAGATGAACCCTTGTTGTAAAGAGAAACAAAGTTGTCCTTACATGGATAATGCCGTTCATCACACAGTGGTGAACAAAAGCAATAATAAAACTATTATTTCACAATGATAACAATTTTCCTTTATTTGACACCTTTTTAAAAGCTCCGGATGAATTATCTTCTATTTTTTTATTGGTATTTTTCGTCTACATTATCAGCAGCATGACCTTTACGGCGGTGTCGATCCATCATGGCCTGCTCATATCCAAGGCCAGCGGGTTGTGGCTGCAGCGATAAGGCTCTTTGGCTCGGCTACAGGCAGCTTGCCGGAGACGCAGTGGAGACAGGGAGCTAATATTTGATCAAAGACGCCGAGGCGGAGCGAGGAAACACTTCAACACCTGCCCAGAAAAGGTCGCCGTGCACGACGCGCACACCGTGCACGCGCACACCCTGCACGCGCGCGCACACCCTGCGCGCACGGCTCGCTGCCAGCCTAGATGTCTTTGTTCTCGTGTCCTCCTTGTCTACACTGTATACGTGTGTAAACAGTGGTGGAAAAAGTACACTTTTTTACTTAAAATTTAGGCCTAGAATTATTGAATGCTTTAGCTATTGAAAAAATAGCAGATCTACAAGCTCACAGCGCGGCACCGAAGGCCGCACTGCGAGCTTGTAGATCTGCTATTTTTGAAAAAGTTGTGAAAATGTGTGCAAATCTTTGAACGTGTGTATTTTTAAAGCGAACATTTGTAACTCAAATTTTTGCTTCTGGGGGGTCCCTGGAACTAGATATTTTGAGATGGGGGTCCGTGGCCCAAATACATTTTGGGGGTCCTTCACATGAAAAGGTTTGAGAACCACTGACACAGTACTCTCTCAAGAACAGACTAACTGAGCTCCAGTTAAGTGAAAAGGACCTTTTCTTTGACGATGGCTGGCCAGATTGCTGACAAAAAAACCTTAGAAGGATTCAAAAGACACTTATAGAATCGGGTCAAAATTCAAATTTTCAAAAATTTTCAAAAATAGCAGATCTACAAGCTCACAGCGCGGCACTCGGTGCCGCGCTGTGAGCTTGTATATCTGCTATTTTTCAATAGTTAAAGCATAAAATAATGATACACAATAATGTGTACCCGTAAGTAAAAGTATCAATACTGCATTGTAGAAGTACTCTGTTACAAGTAAAAGTCCGAAAAAATGTTTGAAAATAGCAGATCTAACAGCCTCCGTTCTGAGCTTGGAGGTCTGCCGTTCTCGGCGGTTCTCTGAGCGCGACGCCTTCGCACAGCTGAGCATGAATTAGGTTTGAGGCGTTACAGTTTGTAGATCTGCTATTTTCACTAGTTTTGTGCGACAGGGTTGTATGATGAAGCAGGGCTTTAATTTACCAAAAAACGTACACATTTGAAACTTGGAGATACGAGGTTTCTGCCCGACAGTGACGATATGGAGATACAAAGTTCTCAAATTCTACCCGTACCCGACCATACCCGACCCAACATTTAGGGTAGGGTAGGGCCTAAAATGTATGCTACCTAGTCGGGCCGGGCCGGGCCTCAGGCTCAATGAAAAAAGAAAAGATAATTTTGTATTATGTATATTACTTTTCCTCTGTGATAGAGTTCTCAAATTCTTCCCGAACCCAACATCTTCGGGCCTAAAATGTATGCTTACTAGTCAGGCCGGGGGCCCAGTTAGGGCCCAGTTGAGCTGGTTGCACACTGCACTGCGTTTTCTCGTTGTGTTTTGGAAATCTGAAATCCTCGAAAGCATTTTTCAGGCCAAGAAGAGAGAGAGGAGAGAGAGAGAGAGAGAGCAAAGGACCCAGTGGCGACACTTGCGAAAATCGGAAAAAAAATCAACCCTGGTCCGAAAATAAATACGAAACGGGCGGCAGTGTGCAAACGTGACTGACATAAAGGGAGGTTGATTTTTTTGTATTTACGCGCTCCGAAATTCACCCCGATATTTGGCCCCGAAAAACGCAGCAGTGTGCAAAGACCTTTAGGGCCGGGCCTTCATTTCCAGGCCCGTTGAGAACTCTAATACCAGTAAGACTCCCTAATCGGGAGATAAGCGACCGTAGGTGGCTTATCTCCACAAATAGGGCAAAAATGTGTTTTTCCCAAATCTTCCTGATCCATGTTGATGACATGAGTGTAGACATGCTGTGTAGTGATATTCGTGATTTTAGGGCAAAAACTGTAGGAGCAGTGTCCAAAAATGTGTTTTAAAAATCGGCCTGAAGGTGGCGCTAGAATAGGGCCATGTGAGAAATGAGGGGTGGGGTCTCCGCGTTGCCTTGGCGGACGAATAGGTACCGGCCCCGGCTCTCCCGGACGCTCCTAGCCCGAGTTACGGCATTTTATGTGCGCTGCAGTGGCAGGGGGTCCTCCACTGGGGGCGCCACCACTTTTGCATCCGTTCTGGAGCACCAGGAGTCGGTGGTCCCCGGGAATTCCCCGTGAGCAGCCCCATTGGGGTGGTCATTTGGTCATTTTTGCACATTTGGTCATTTTTTACATCTGGGGTTCCCCCAGGGGGGGTCCTTGGAGGTTGTAGTTTGGCAGGCAAGGAGTGTGTGTGTGTGTGTGTGTGTGTGTGTGTGTGTGTGTAAAATCTGGCATGGATCGGGTCAACGGGTGCGGAGATATAAGCAGGGAAAAAGTGTGATGTCGACGTGTGAGCACATTTGGTCATTTTTTACATCTGGGGGTCCCCCAGGGACCTGGGGGTCCCTGGGGCTCCGGGGGTCCTTGGAGGTTGTAGTTTGGCAGTCAAGGAGTGTGTGTGCAAAATCTGCCATGGATCGGGGCAACGGTTGTGGAGATATGAGCAGGGCAAAAGTGTGACTGACTGACTGACTGACGCACAGACAGCCCGTGGAGGTTTTGGTAGTAAATGCGATCTACGGTCGCAACAAGGTTTCCACATGACATGGAGGGAGGGAAGCGCGTCAGAGAGATCCCAGGACGTAAAACACGTATAGCAGCGCTCGTCCATTTCAGCGGCGGTTTATTTGCTCTGAATGCAACATTACTTCTCTGAGACCGAGCTGGTCTTTGAAGCGGGGAGGGAAACCCAACGGCCCTCTTTGGAAACATCGGGGCATCGGCGTCGTGTGACGCCACTGACGTACCCGTGTCTACACGATACAAGTGTGGGGTTTGTCGGACCCTTAGCTCCCCGCCGGGTTCAGAGGTCGGGACGTGCTTTGGTACGCGTGTGTTCCTGGTTGGCATCTGTGATGCGTGCCGCCGACCGTGAAAGGGATTACTTGCCTTGGACGGCGTCTCACAAAAAGGTGAATAAAAAGCCCATTCAGCGTCGGGCGACCTTTATGGAAGCAAAGCACGTACCCGCTTGCGTCACATGCGTGCCACCCACCCCGCGCACATGCACGCGTGCCCGGCCACACCTGTACGCTGTGCAGCCCACGCGTGCATAAGCACGCACGCACTCACGCAAACACGGGACACACTGCAGAAACACAAACACTGTTCGGTGGCATCTGGTTGTTTCTGGCGCGGGGAAGGGAAGGTTGGACGCTGGGAGAGGATGATGGCCCCCAGAGGCTGCCAATCATCCACGCAACATGTCACACGTCAATCATCACATGGAATGGAAAAGCAGCGACTCCTTTTCATTTTCGTGCCCACACACTCCTCTCTCTCCCTGGACTCTTAGACTCCCACACACTCCTCTGCCTAGACTCTTAAGACTCGCTGCCCACAAAGGGCATTTTGTAAAACGTCAGATTCTCATTTCTCCCCCATCTCTCATATAAGGTACAGTCCCTCTCGTATTCTCCTTTTCTCTGTTTTGATGGTTGATTGAAGACTTTATTAGAAGTTTGCATAGGAAAAGGTAAAGTTTCATGACAGTACAGTTCACTGGTACAAGGTCTACTAAAAGGAGATCCTAGAAAAGACTAAGCTTATTTCCATAGATGCCTTAATGGTCCACGTCACATTGATATAAACCAGTATGCGCACGCCGGTCGGCACCAAATGAACCCCACCGTTCATAGGATGCAATGGATGGCACTCGTGTTTAAAAATGCATTCCATCAAACTTTCAGATGCCGTTTTTCTCCCAGTGTGGAGGAAGAATGCTTAGGATTTTTACTGTAAATTCTCACTCTTGAAATATATACTCCTTAGTTTCTGTTGATTGTAAACAATAATAGCGATTCAAAACAGTTGACCTTCAAACCCCACCTCTATTCACCGTCATCAGAACAGAGGGAGCGCTCCTCTTGATCACCCACCCGATCCACTGGATCACCAGAGCGTCTACTGCTCGCCCAGCTGCAGTCCATGAAGCCTAATTATGCTCCGTCCTGCGACGGTGTCGCGCGCAGAGCCGCAGACCTCCAAGCTCAGAAGGGTTGCATTGGTGACGCAATGTGAGTTTGTATATCAGCTACTCTTGACGTGGAACACCGTTGCGCAATGAAGTATATATGTCTCGATAAGGGCGCACCCATGGGAGCAGCTCACTAGCACACAAGAGGAGGTTGAATAACCAGTGCTCCCCAAAACAACAGGTTTGGGGATCTGTTGGGAATTGATTACATGATACAGTCAGCTGTGCATTCAGTCTCAATGTTTGTAAACAAATAATTGGTCTATAGGAAACCATTTAAGTATCTCATATAACATTGAATGACAGACGGATAGAGCACAGTACTATGCAGTAGATATAGTCAGGAAAAAAGGGGGGAAAACATTTTAAAAAAATAGAATGAAAACATACAGTAGGTAAATACAAAGACGGGTCAGGGGAGGGTAGGGCTTGGCCCTCATTGCGCGCTATAGAGAGAGATCTTTCTCTATAGCGCTGCTGCTACTCAAAGATTTGCGTAGCAAAGCCAGTGGGCCAATTACATGAGTTATATTTCGTCATTGTCGGGTGGAAACCTTGTATGTCCAAAACCGTTTGTTTTGTATTTATCATTTTAAAAATTATTTAAAATGATAAATACAACGCCTCGCGGTGCGAGGCGTTGCGAGGCGTTGTGTGCTTGTTGTGTGCTTGTTGTGTGCTTGTAGATCGGCTGTTTTCACTACTTTTGTGCGACGTGCCTTGTATGATGAAGCAGCGCTTTGCTTTGCTTTACCTAATGGCCGGCCTGGACCGGCCGGGAATGAACCGGCCGTTCGGGAGTTGTCCCGCTTTTCCCAATGGCCAGCACGTCCCTGCTTGGCTATGTTTGTTTTTACCAGTTGCGAACGGCTGCTGCCTCTAGGTGGTTTTTCAGGGCGATTTTAAAGGATGCTAGCGATCCACACTCCTTTAAGGCCTTCGGTAAGGCGTTCCACATTGTTGTGGTATAGCAGAGCCTGGTGTTTGCTGTTGGACTAGAGCATACATGGGCAACTGGCGGCCCGGGGGCCACATGAGGCCCCCACCTTCACTTAATGCGGCCCGCAGGTTAATACCTGAATACTGATATATTATTGACTGTTACAATTCCAACCATGACCTGCTTTAATTCCGTCAGTCAATATTAGTAGCTTAATGACTAGTATAGTAGTATTCAAATGTATTTTATTTATGTCCAATGTACTTGTATTTAGGTTCATAAAGTTAACATGAGTATGAGTAAAATTAGATAAAAATGTTACATTTCAGGATTCCAATTCAAAAACAACAAAAAATAATTCAGGATTCCAATTCAAAAGAAGCATGCGTTTTGAGCTTGTAGATCGGTTATTTTTGCTTCTTTTGTATGAGATACTAGAATGACAAAGTATGACGTAGCAATATGCAATGTGGCCCTCTGGAGTGAAGGTGGAAATATAGTGGCCCTTGCCATCATCAAAGTTGCCCACCCCTGGACTAGAGGGACTAGGGAGCGCTTCAAAGCTCTTCCACCCTGTCGTGTCGTCGCCACGTATCCCGGCCTCACCCCGGCACGCTGCGTGATCCCATCTCCGTTTCCATCCGCCCCACAGAGGCTGGTAGTTAACTCTCAAATACCTGGTTAGATTTGAACCACTTTAACCATTATTTTTATGCGTTAACTATTGAAAAATAGCAGATCTACAAGCTCACAGCGCGGCACCGAGTGCCGCGCTGCGAGCTTGTAGATCTGCTATTTTTGAAAAAATCGTGAAAATGTGTGCAAGTCTTTGAATATCTTTGACCCGATCTTTGACCCGACTTCTAAATCCTTCCTCTAAATCAGCTGTTCTCAAACCTTTTCATGTCAAGGACACCCCACAATTACATGTATTCGGCCGCAGACCCTCATCTCAAAATATGTTGTTCCAGAGACCCCCCCAGAAGCAGAGATTTGAGTTACAAAAGTCTGTTTTGAAAAATATATATTGAAAAATGTGCACACATTTTCACGATTTTTCAAAAATAGCAGATCTACAAGCTCACAGCGCGGCACAGTTAAAGCATTCAATAATTGTAGGCCTAAATGGGTTAATACAGCCGCCCCGTTCGTCCCCCACACACACACACAGGGCCCGCTTGTTTGCCCCGTGCGGCGGTGGATCTGACGGCAGGGGAAACAACGCACAATGACCCACCGTCTCATCCAGTTCACCCAGAGTGGGTGATCAGAAGTGACGCTCTAAACTGGAACCACACGTTTCCAGGCCTGCCGATGTTACACCAGGGGCGTCAATTGGGGTATGGCAAGGGGTATGCAGCTGCCATACCCTGGGTCCAGGGGGGGGGGAAATACAGTAAGTTACTTTTAAATATAAATCCATGAATGTCTCTTTGTCTATCTGTGATGGTTATTATGTGGTTAAATTACAGTAAAATTACTACAAATGCAAATTGTAACAAAATGGTCACTAACCAGGTATTATAATTATATTCTCCACACTTGTATACTCCCCATCTTGACAGAATGGTTTATATTCCCAGGTTCTGCAGGTCAGCTGCACATGTGCAATGCATTATTGTTAATTGTGGCACATTTACTAACATGCCAAGTTTAGCTGCACTTGAACAACCATTCCAGGCTGCCATATCCAGCCCAAGAAACCGTAGAAACGGGGGGAAAAAATGAAATGTACTTCTTAAAATAAATGTATCATCATGCCTGTTGCTAAGGTATGGCAACATGTTGCCATACCTTAGCTTTTTCTGAACTGACGCCACTGTGTTCAACGTTGTTTTTTGTTTTTTTTTCCCCTTTTCTTTCTTTTTAATGTGTAGCATGGAGGGGGGAGGGGGGAGGGGGGGGGGGGCTGGGGCAAGGTCCAGCTGTCAGTCACACTGAGGTTAAATAAACCTAGGGGAGGGGGGCCATGCCAAAGACAACAGGCTTATGCTGGAGGGAGAGGCCAGTCAATCTAAGCCAGAAAAAAAGGCCCAACCCAAAAGAAATTGCAACAGTAATGTGAGATAGTTTGTATTGGTCAAAATACCCTCCTGCAACATATATTATTTAAAGTTGTGAATTATATATTTAGTGGATCATGGTAAATTCAGGGGGTTCAAGTTTGGGGTCTCATTCACTTACTATACAGGAAGAAAAAAGACCCCCCCAAAAAACCTTCTTTAAGTAGCATGTAAGGGGTCTAACTAGGGTTTTTTCATGATTCTGAATCCATTCCAAGCATTAGTTTTTTGCACGAAAAACATTCCTTGGGCTAAAAATGTACCCAACAAACTGTGAAAAGTGATGACTCATCACTAAACCATAGTTTTGTGGGTTCCATGTTTTACCCAAGGAATGTAAAAGTCTATAGAATTCTATATTTACTTGAGTAAAAATACAAAAGTATTGGTATCAAAATGTACTGCAAACGCATTGTGAGCTTGTAGATTGGCTATTTTCAATTGGCCGAAATCTATATAGGGTTGAAGTTTGTAATGATAATACACATGTATAAAGTTTTCAAATAATTGTAGTGGAGTAAAAGTCTCTCTCTCTCTCTCTCTCTCTCTCTCTCTCTCTCTCTCTCTCTCTCTCTCTCTCACACACTCTCTCTCTCTCTCTCTCTCTCTCTCTCTCTCTCTCTCTCACCCTCGCCTGACCGAGCTCTCTGCGTCAGCCCAGTCATGCACGCACGGAATTTCACGTGTGATAAATATTCAAAACAAATGTTGAGAATCAGAGAGAAATCTCTACACCATTTTCTAAGGACAACAAACGAACGGACGAACGATTTTGTGAACGTGCGCCCGTGTCTGCGTCTACACTGCGTTCGTCCCTGTGTGGATCGTTATGGCATTTAATCATTGATGAACAGTGAAGCCATTTCATCCAGGACTGAATGAAGGTTTAACAACATCAGCCCTATTTTATTTGTGAACATTTGTGAAAATATGCAGTCTACAAGCTCACAACATATCGCATTCGAATAATATTGACCGGCCACCCGACATCCACCCAACAGCGATGACATACTCTCTCTTCTATGCACAAACAGAAGCCCAACTACCAAACGGAAAACACTCTGGACCAAACCAGATTATAAGAAAACAAAAAGAAAGCTACCTAACATACTGGAAAGAGACAACCCAAAACCAAAGCAAAATGGAATGCTATCTGGCACTAAAAAGAGAATATACATTAGCAAAATATCTGAGCACAGTAAACAACCCAAAACTTAGGAAAGCCTTGACTAGGTACAGACTCAGCGAACACAGCCTTGCAATAGAGAAAGGCCGCCACAGACAGACCCCACTCCCAAGGGAAGATAGACCAGTAAGACTCCCTAATCGGGAGATAAGCGACCATAGGTCACTTATCTCCACAAATAGAGCAAAAATGTGTTTTTCCAAAATCTTCCTGATCCATGTTGATGACATGAGTGTAATCATACTGTGTAGTGATTTTCGTGATTTTAGGGCAAAATCTGAATCGGCCTCATGGTGGCGCTAGAGGGCCATGTGAGAAATGAGGGGTGGGGTCTCCGCGCCGCCAAGGCGGACGAATAGGTACCGGCCCCGGCTCTCCCGGTCGCTCCTAGCCCGAGTTACGGCATTTTATGTGAGCTGCAGTGGCAGGGGGTCCTCCACTGGGGGCGCCACCACTTTTGCATCCGTTCTGGAGCACCAGGAGTGGGTGGTCCCCGGGAATGCCCCGTGAGCAGTCATTTGGTAATTTTTGCACATGTGCTCATTTTTTACACTTGGGGGTCCCCGAGGGAGCTGGGGGTCCCTGGAGCTCCGGGGGTCCTTGGAGGTTGTAGTTTGGCAGGTAAGGAGTGTGTGTGCAAAATCTGGCATGGATCGGGGCAACGGTTGCGGAGATATGAGCAGGGCAAAAGTGTGACGTGTGACGTGTGTGACGGACGGACAGACGGACACCTCGAGCAGCTTTCTGTAGTAAGTGCGACCTACGGTCGCAACTATGCACCCACTGCACACAAAATGTGGTAGAAACAGAGCTACACTTTTTAACCACTTGCCCACTATACCAAGACATCAGAGACACATACTTCCCACAGATTATACACACTCGAAGTGAATTAACCCATTTTCAACTGTTTTTATTTTATTTGTGACACTTGCTTTGGCAATGTAAACGTATGTTTTTACTTGCCAATAAAGCTCCTTTGAATTGAATTGAATTGACATACACCCTCAGTATGGACCTTATATGGTTTACATACAAATACCAGAAGAGTCGCCGGAAAACACACTCGGCTGATGGTTTATGCCTTTTGATTGATTGATTGAGGTATTTATTAGAAGTTTTGGATAGGAAAAGGTACAGTTTCATGACAGTACAGTTCACTGATACAAGGTCAACTAAAAGGAAACTCGGGTAAGGCAAGACTTAATTGTTATTTTCCATTGAGATCCTTAATATCCTTAAATACCTCTGTAAACTATGCCTAAACGGTTAAACCTAACCTTATTCCTAACCTTAACCTCAGTAAAACGGTGCCAAAACCTAACCCTATTCCTAAAAGGACAACTTTCGTTTTTTACAACAAGGGTTCATATTTTAGATTGTAATTAAAGAATATAAAAGATGAGTGTTAAATTGATTTCATTTACTTCTTTCTATTGTTTTAGAGATTCTTATTTCAGTGGTTGAGAAACACTGAACTAGTGTCATGTCCATGGGGTGTACAGTACTTGTACATCAAGCTGCCTCAACTAAACATCCACTCGTCCTACTGTAGCCAATTTGCCCTCCTGGCCCCCAAATTGTGGAATAAACTCCCTGTCGCACTCAGACTCCACCTAAACCCATAACACTACTGTAACGCTCCCCTTCCCTCCATGACCACACATGAAGCTAGATTGCATTTTTAGGTTTTAGAACGTTTTTTTTTTTTTTTTTTACTGATTAGGTGCGTGGTCTACTTATGTTATTGTTTCCTAGATGGATATTAGCCCTATTCACGGCCCGCCCACTCAGCAACTTCCTGGTGCTGACGTCACGCTTTGAAGGGGAAACCCTGCTAAAAGCCCATAGAGTTAACACAGAAATCGCACATTTAATGCAAATTCAGAATAGTCAAGTATAAAATACGGCTAGCATGATCAAGAACACGAGATAGTAAAAGGCACAAAGCATTATAATTTACTTTAATGATTTGTTGGCTTTAAGTCCAGCGATTTCTGTGTTATTTTAGCAGGGTTTTTTACCCAAAGCTGACGTCAGCACCAGGAAGTTGCTGAGAAATTTGCTGAGTGGGCGGGCTGTGAATAGGGCTAATTCCTATGCATTTGTTGTATTGCTGTTGATGTACTGACATATTATCTTGCTTATTATATTGATGTATTGCCTGCTTATTGTAAGTCGCTTTGGATTAAAAGCGTCTGCTAAACGCCTAAATTGTAAAATTGTACAATATGGACTTCTTTAGAAGGCTATGTTCTCTGCAGTGCTTTCTTTCCATAACCTCACCTTTTCTCCTCGCTGCCCTGTGTGTGCGTGTGCGTGTGCGTGTGTGTGTGTGTGTGTGTGTGTGTGTGTGTGTGCGTGCGTGCGTGCGTGTGTGTGAACATGTGTGTGAGTTAGAGTGTTATAGTTACACGTCGTGGGACATTTGGTGGTCAGAGCTTTGACCAACACAGAGTCACTGGGAGTCAATGTTTCCCTACGGAACACACGCTCTCATACAAGAATGCCCCCCCCCCCCCCCACGCAATGTGTGCTGCCGCGTCGCACACACACACACACACACAAACACACACGCACAAACGCACAGAAATTGTTTGCACGCGAGACTTACGCACTCACACACGTGCGCACGCATACACACACACAAACCATTTCCAACAGCAGCTCATGTCAGCAAAGACAAACACATGCAGAGAGGGACATGAACAATGCAGTGGGTGGGAGTGACCATGCCAGACACACACGCACACACGCACACACACACACACACACACACACACATGCACACACACACACACATGCACACACACACACACACACACACACACACACACACACACACACACACACACACACACACACACGCACGCACACACGCACACACACACACACACACACACACACACACACACACGGAGGACAGAGTCTCAGGACATGAGGTTGGACGCGACTCATGGAATTCCGGTACGTCAGACTCTTTAATCCATTTAGGGTTACAGTATTTAATGCTTTAACTATTGAAAAAATAGCAGATATACAATTACAATCTCACAGCGCGGCACCGAGTGCCGCGCTGTGAGATTTCCAAAATAGCAGATCTACAAGCTCGCAGAGCTTGCGAGCTTGTATATCTGCTATTTTGAAAAAGTTACAGCATAAAGTAATGCGTAATAATGTGTTCCCGGTCTAAATGTCTTAAAGGCTCACACTGGTGTGGTCTGGTCAGACTCTCCCTCTCCGCGGCATTACAAAGTATTAGAGTTACTAAATACACGTATCATGTTTTCACTAATGAGGCCGTTGTATTCCCATTCCGGTGCAACGGTTTGCGCAACGACACAAATCCCACGGATTAGACGTCGATGTGGATTATTATCCAAGGCCGATACGGAGGACTGAAGGAAGAACACTGGGCCGATATCAACTGATAATTAAAGGTGTATTCAGTGATAATGAAAGTGGCCGGGGGTCATCTTGTCCCTTACTGGCCTTACAGCGTGGAAATGTTTAGTTTTTTATAGATTTTTTACACCATTATGATGTTCTCGTTTTGATCATTAGACCCAATCACTGAATATCGGTAGGCCTACGTCTCCAGCTTCAGGATATGTACCGGTATGATACTGATTTACTATGAGACTGTGGCATTTTATGAGTTCAGTAGTTTACAATCTAGGCTTTTAGCAGATGTGTTCTTAATTCAGAGCGACTGTGATTCTCAAAACTTTTATTTTGACCATCATAACTAAACATCATAACATAACTACGGCCATACTCTACCCTGATTGGTCGAGGACTGGCTGGCCACCTCAGAAAACAGAATCTAGCTATGCTCGTAACACGGGCCATGGTGGAGGTCCTTATATGGTCAGCACACATTCTAGTGAGGAGAATGAATGGAAAATGTACCAATTATATTTTTATTTGAATGAAATACAATCACTGAATATACCTTTAACATCTTCATCTACTGTACGATCTGCATTATTAACTGTTTGAAAACAAACAAACAAGGGGAAAAACTGACTCAGCCGCTCATCCCGATAGGGCAAGGGTTTTCAAACCGTTTTGACTCAGGACACCCCTGTGAATAACTTTTTCATCCATGGCACTCCTGAATTGTAGATCTTACATCATATTATGCGACATACTGTAAATATGCACATCTTTCCATCTAAGACACGGTAGGGCAGGCTACAGTATGTCACAGAGAAATATCGGTTTCCAACACGTGTGAGCTTGTAGATCTGCTGTTTTTGGTGAATAGAGTTGAGGTAGATGGAAAAATAAGTCAACAAGTACAGTGCAAATCAAGCATGTTTTACTAAGCATAGTGACGTGATAGTGATGAATTCCAAATATTATCAGATTATTCAGCTTCACCCATTTTGGGAAACCCTGCGATATGGTACAACGTCAATAATGGGCCCGATATACCTGACATATCAGTCTCCCTCAACCACAAATGTGTCATTTTGTTGAGAATGCCGATGACTATTTGATTCCACATTCTTTTAAGTTCAAGAAGGTTACATTTTAATTGGACCCAAGTTTAAAGAGTGGTACGTTATTTTTTTTACAATAATCACTGTAAATTCTCAAAGAGCTGAAAGAAAACTCTTTGATGGTCGGTCTCCTTTGGCGGAGCCCGTGTTCGGGGTGGCCACTCAAGTATTTGAGAACAGTTTGGGTTTAATAGTCAGGGAATTTTAATAAAACCCTGGGAATAAATTCCTTACCAAACGATTTCTTCACCAATGTGTTCGTAAAGGTGTCTAGTAACATATCTAACAAAGATTGAAATTCAACATCCCTAGCAAAATCTTTGACAGCTAGGGTAATTCTGGGTCTCATTCACTTACTATACACTGCACTTTAAGGGGAAAAAAACACTCCCAAAAATATGCTTTAAGTAGCATGTTAGAGGTCTAACTAGGTGTTTTTAATTATTCTGAATCCATTGCAAGCATTTTTTTTGCACGAAAAACATTCATTGGGCCAAAATCAGATGCAAAAAAAATGGTTTAGTGATGAGTCATCACTTTTCACAAGGTGTATGGGGCATTTTTGGCCCAAGGAATGTTTTTCGTGCAAAACAAATGCTTGCAATGGATTCAGAATAATTAAAAACACCTAGTTAGAACCCTCACATCCCACTTAAAGCATATTTTTTGGGAGTCATTTTTTCCCTTATAGTATAGTGTATAGTAAGTGAATTAGACCCAGAATTACCCTAGCTGTCAAAGATTCTCCTAGGGATATTGAATTTCAATCTTTGTTAGATATGTTACTAGACACCTTTACGAACACATTGGTGAATAAATTGTTTGGTAAGGAATTTATTCCCAGATTTGACAGGTATTCTGATAATTTCCCCTGACTATAAAGCATTTTCTGAAAAATCTTTTTCGATATAACAACAAACATTTTATGCTGTCATCTTATGAGATACTCTTTTGGCTGGTGTTTTTTCTTCATTGTACCTTCTTACTGTCAACTGTACTTTTTTAGGGAGGCAGTTGGGTTTGTCTTGTGTGGTTGTTTTTCTAAAGCTATACTGTGTAAGTTGCTCAACTAGTGGTCAGTAGCGTTATAGCAAACCGCGGTCGCGTCTGCTTTTTTCGGCCGTTTTTCGCCGTGGACTGGGCCTTCAGACCACCGCGTCCGCCTCGCGAGTCGCCCGCCTCGCCACGCATCCGTACGTGTCCCTCTGCGGACCGGTGTTGGGGAGTTACAGGCTAGACTTCTAGACCAGCGTAAACAAAGCTGTTGAAGCAAGCTATTTCCTGAAGAGACGCAAGATGCACTGTGATTGGCCGGTAGTTTATCATGTGTGTATGATCCGCAATGTGATTGGCCAACGTACAACGTATACGGATGATGCAGATGACGTCATTTTGCCGGGAAATCCCGCCCCTGTCACGGCTAAGTAGAAAATATATAAAGAATAGGCTTTTGGTTCTAAAACTTTAGCGATTTAATAGTTAGGACAATTTTAAGATATGTTTTATAAAAAAAGTTACATAGTATAACTTTAAGTTTTTCCAGAAAAATCACAGGGGCTTCTTTTATCTCCCTCATCATCAAGGAAAATTCATTGATGCCCCCCCTGACCTATTGGACCTCTACTTCAATGCCATTGATGTTATTTGTATTTATGTAGTTCAATATGACTTAGCGCATGCAAACCAAACTCTAAATCAGTGGTTCTCAACCTTTTCAGGCCACAACCCCCATCTACATGCTCACAACGCCTCGCAACGCGAGGCGTTGTGACGCGAGGTGTTGCGAGGCGTTGTGACTCTGAACTGAGTTTTAATACACATATCAGTCACATAGCCAAGACTGCTTTTTTCCATTTTAGGAATATCGCCCGAATTAGAGCTTTTCTGTCACTGGATGACGCAAAAATATTAATCCATGCCTTTGTCTTTTCTAGACTCGATTATTGCAACGCCCTTTTCTCTGGCTTGCCTAAAAAAACAACAGACAGACTACAAGTCATCCAGAGTATTAACAAGAACTAAGATGAGGGAGCATATAAGTCCAGTTTTGGCTTCGCTACACTGGCTTCCGGTTGCCTTTAGAGTAGATTTTAAAATTCTTTTGCTTGTTTTTAAAGCCCTTAATGGCTTGGCACCTTCCTATCTTGATGACTTTCTGAATAGATATGTTCCTGGCCGTCCCCTTAGGTCCTCTACTGCTGACCTACTTGAAATTCCTAGCATGGAAATGAAAATTAGAAAATACGGTGAAGCTGCTTTTTGTTTCTATGGGCCGACGGCCTGGAACCGCCTCCCATTATATCTAAGGCAGTCTACCTCGGTGGACAGCTTTAAGTCCCAACTCAAGACTTATTTATTTTCTATTGCCTTTAGATAATCTTACCCTAGCCTAACTGTCTTTGCCTGTTGCTATTCTATTGTTATTGCTATTATCTTCTGTGTTAATGTTTTATTTACTTTTGTTTTGCTGTATTGTAATTATTGCTGTTTTGTTTTTTATATTTTGTTGTGTGAAGCACTCTGGGCTGCATTTTTGTACAGTATATGAAGGGTGCTATACAAATAAAGTTGCATTCATTCATGTAGATCGGCTATTTTCACAGTTTCTGCCTCTAATATTTGACAGGTTTTTTTATTTGTCACTTTAGAAATGTGTAGATACCCTCTATACACTTAAACTTCATGTTGGTTTGTTTACTGTGGAGTGAGAAAACAACATTGCACATTAAGTTAATCATCTGGGGACCCCCCCCCCCCCCCCCAAAATCATTTGGGGACCCCTCTGGGGGTCCCGACCCACAGGTTGAGAACCACTGCTCTAAATGACCTTAGTGGGTCGTATGACCTTCGTAGCCAACCATGTTAACCCCAACTCCACCCTATCCCAGGGCCCACCAGAGCGTCATTAACCGACAGAACGCCGAGGGTGTATCGGTATCCACAGGCATCCCACGTTGAGTAACTTTTAACGGTTTAAACACATCCCTCGTTGGCCTGTTGATTCAGTGATATGTCGAGCTTGGAAGCTTCTGCTATTTTGTGTCACATCTCATTAACGTGTCTGTGAGAGGAGGAGCTGGAATCCAAGTCTCTGGGTGGATGTT
The DNA here is from genome assembly GCF_963921795.1 of Nannobrachium achirus. Classification (NCBI taxonomy): domain Eukaryota; kingdom Metazoa; phylum Chordata; class Actinopteri; order Myctophiformes; family Myctophidae; genus Nannobrachium; species Nannobrachium achirus. The sequence goes on along the minus strand of NC_137833.1, from coordinate 7,333,985 downwards.
CACAGGTGGTGCGTAGGGGTGGAGGTCCAACTCATTACTTAGGATTGAAGATGTGGTGTTGAGTTACTTTGGTGAAAAGACTGGAGATGTTTAACCAGATGTTTCAACACTACACAACAAGGGAGTAGAATATTCATATGAGACACACATGCACGCGCACGCGTGCGCGCACACACACACACACACACACACACACACACACACAGTATACTGTATGTCAGTACATAGTCATCCACCAGCGCGGAAATTAGACGTTTAACAGAGCGATGAACTTTGCTTTCTCAGCGGCTCTGAAGGATTATGACCAGGGACGTGCAGAGAATGTTAGAGAGGCAGGGGCTGAAAGGGCCTTTTGGTGAAAAATATCGAAAATAGCCCGAGCTTGGAGGTCTGCTATTTTCGGTGCTTGATACCCATAGAGTATATATAAAATAGAGAGTGGACCGGCCCCGCCCCCACTATCATTTCAATGCAAGTGCTCAGTGGCGTTTTGAAGCAACGGCTACATGCTAGCATGTAGCTAATCCAGGTGCATTCTGGGGGAAATTGACGTCACGCTGCTCTCCGCTCAGAGGAAGGATTGTCTGGAGTGGAGGGGGCGGGGCCAAAATGCGCGTTTAGGCTGCAGTTCCAACTTTGGCCACCATCGGGGTTGCTTCAAATCTAGCCCTGGGTTCTGGGGGCTTGTTGATACCACACTGAACCAAGCATAATCAAGTGAATACTGGGGATGTGGCATAAAACTGCATGGATTTCTACAGAGAAAAGACAATTCCCATAACATAAGATGCTGCATCCAAGTTCAGGAGAGTTTGGACAAGGCAATTCTCTTGAACGCTGCCTTCAGGTATGGCACGGAAAGAGGGGGCGTTTGCATTTCTTTCACCAGAGTAAAAACTGCATTCATGGTCTGGAGAGGGCACTTTTTACAGATGGATAAAAGAGCGGGGGCTCAAGCCCCCTTTGATGTCCACTGGTCTACAGTATGAGCTACTGCTGCTGCCTGTTGTCTTTACTATGCTGTGTAGATCTACTTTCGATTTATGGTGTAGTAGCTCCGTTGCTGTTGTATTGGGGCCCAAAGAGGCTGGGTGGAAATCAATCATGTTTCAGTCACTGTTTCTGCACAATCAATCATGTTTCAGTCAATGTTTCTGGCAATCAATCATGTATCAGTCAATGTTTAATCAATCATGTTTCAGTCAGTGTTTCTTGCCATGGAGCCTGTAAGGCTGACATGAACTATGTGGAGTTGTGTCTCATGTTGCTGAAGGCTCCACTGTGACAGCATGGCTGACTGGTGTTAGTTCACACCATTGGCAACACAGCTCTTTGTGTATTGCTCTTGGCCAGGCAGTAACACCCCACCTCACGCACAAACACGCACGCACGCACGCACGCACGCACGCACGCACGCACGCACACACAGAGAACTGAAAGGGAATGCCAGTTCCCCATTCATGGTAATTAGCTATCTAATTGTTGTGGCTGGTGTTCAGGCTAAAAGCGTTGTATGCTCTGCTCTGTTCCTATTCATCTCTGGTTGGGAAGCAGCCATTAACTAGAGTGCTGTTACTTCAGTACAGTTTTGAGGTACTTCTGCTGTACTTGAGCGTTCACGTCTTTTTCAGTACTTCATACTTACAGTACACTGCACTACAACTCTCTCTGGGGTGAATATTGTACATTTTAAATCAACTACAGTTATTTGAAAGATTTAAATCTTTCAAATAACTGGAACTGTAATTCAGTTTAGCATGAAAACGTTCACATCTTGTCTCCGTGTCATGTCTCTGTGTAACGCTCGGTTTGACGCTCTGACATCACTGTGATGTCAGGGGAACCACACTAACAGAATCCCTTTCATGCCCTTATATGGAGATCTCTGATGTCATCAATATTAAGCCCATATCTAACAGGACTTTCATATGGGAATGTCCATACAGTATATGGAGGCCACATCGGCCACATACCAAGGTAACAGAATCCATATATGGCCAAGACAGCCCATATAAAAGGGATTGTATGTCAGGACTTACACATAACAAATAATAACTGAGTAAGCATGTTTGGGGTCTCACAGCAGCATATCTCCATAAATATGAATCTCCATATATACATACATACTCTATATGGGTATCAGGGGTCTTCATATATGGGTAACTGGTCCGATATACATCACTGGCCAGATGGCCAAGACATAATTAGTTACAAGTTCGTTAATTAAATAACAACAAGTTACTTTGTAGATTTAGATCATTATTACAGAACATAAATCAACACATTTCAGAGTTAGTATTTTCTGATGCCAAAACATTTGTACTTTTACACAAACTAAATTCTGAATACAGGACTTTTACATCAGTGTGTTACTGTATCAGAATACTGTACTTTTTACAACTTTTCTGCATGGCTTTCAAGTGGCTCAGTGGTGTATTGTTTTAAAGCGGTACGTGATGTCACAGCATTTCCTAAATCTAGCCCTGGTTAGCTGCTGTTAGACAGACCAACATAAGGATTTATAGACCTTATTCACACCGTGGCCATCTTGGATCACATGACTTCCTGGGATAGCAGCCTGCATTACAAACCATTGTGAACAATGGAGCGATGGTCCCAAAATATGAGTTCTATTCAACCATTTATTTTGACCAAATCGAGAAATGGGCAGATGACAACATCAACATCCCCAAAAGGATTAAATAGAAGGGTATATTCCACAATATTCATGGCAGTTAGGTTAGGATGTTGTCATCTGCCCATTTGTCAATTTGGGAAAAAGAAATTGTTCGGGTGAGAGTGAGCCTACTATATGAAAGGAAACCATGATCCAATAGGAATGCAACCGCATCTCTGTAAGCACTTAAACACTGAGACACTTACTTAATCACAAAATTTCAAAAACAGCCGATCTACACGTTCATGATGCAATGTTATCTTTTTCCTTTTCTTTTTTGCCTATAATGTCATGCATGCCCAAATGTAATGAATGTACGAATAGCTGACATTTTTTTCAATTTTATTTTTTATTGATAAATCGAGCAACGGTGGGGCTGGGATCTCAGACCAGAGACAGGTAACACAACATGTTGAAGAATAAAGTGGTTCAATTCATATTCCTCTCATTGATCAATTCAGACAGTTTGTATTGCATCTGATGAAAGTGGTACAGATGTATTTTTTAATGCACAGTACACATTTACATGAGTGTATTTTATACACAGTGTGTCGTTGCTGTTGGGAAGAAAAATCTTCACACTTTGATCTTTGTGTTTGTGTTTACTTTGTCATAACGTGGCGCGCAAAAGTGGCAAAAAATTGCCGATTTGCAAGCTCACAACGTATCAGTTGATGTGCTGTGAGCTTGTAGATCTCCCTCCTATAATAACACACCCAGAACGGCAACGTGGTTAGGTGTGTATTTAAGAAATGAAAAGTATGAAAGAGAAGAGCCTGTGACTAAATAACAACTACATTGGATCTGTTGGAACACACTTTCCTTTCTTTTTTTTTTTACTCCCCATTTTCTTAAAAGTTTTGGACATGCATGCAGCGATGACATACACTACTGAGTATGTATATAGTATATGTATATCTGTGTGTGTGTGTGTGTGTGTGTGTGTGTGTGTGTGTGAGTGAGTGTGTGTGTGTGTGTGTGTGTGTGTGTGTGTGTGTGTGTGTGTGTGTGTGTGTGTGTGTGTGTGTGTGTGTGTGTGTGTGTGTGTGTGTGTGTGTGTGTATATAAAAGTTGGGGTAAAAGTTGGGTTTTAAAGGAGAATTCCGGACTAGTCGTTTCATGGCGTTAATCTGCTGTTGTGCTATCCCAGATTGTCCTGTCTTGCCTGTACTGTACGCAGCTTCTGTACTCTTTTCAACCACTAGAACTTGGTGAACCGGTGTGAAACATATTTAACGGGTTCTGGCTTTGAGTCCATCAATGAGCCACGGCTCGCTTTCAGACCAGGTTCTCAGAACCCAGAGGAGTCATTTCAGAAAGAAATAAGGGCTGGCCAAAAAAACAAAAAAACAAGTTAGGACTTAACTCGTCCAGTGCCACCACTAGATGGAGCCAACTCCTGCTCAATGGCCGGGCTAAGGCCCATAACGCAAGCCCTGCGCAGCCGTGACGTGCGCGATGACTTTCGTGGGTGTCATTACTATGCGCCGGAAGGCCTTGGCTTCCATTACCTCTAGGCTAATGTTATTGTTAGAATAAGAATTAGAATAAAGGCTATCCTCTTCCAGAAAAGCATAGATTCAGAGAAAATGGGCTTCAAAGTTGGCTATCTGCATTGGATTACATTGAATAAATCGGCGGAATATGACGATACTAACGTTAGTAAACATAGGACGACCTCGGACCACCTACGTTTTCAAGAATGAGCTCACGGTAAGGACCAAAGCAAGCCGACGCTTGCCGACAAAATGAGACGAACTACTTTGGGATTGGCACTCCGAATTAGCCAGTAGCTATGCCACTCCCGAAAGCTTAGAATAACTTCTTGCTTGCCAAGGTTTGCCTTGGCAACAGCCTTGGCAAGCTGCCGGTTGCTAAGCTAGCATTGGACAAAAGCTTTTAGGGGAGGGGCATAGCTACTGGCTAATTGCGTCGCTAGCCGACAAATTGAGCCGAACTATAGTTCGGGATAGGAACTAGAAGAGTTAAGCTCCATTTCTAAAATAGTGGATATACAAGCTCTCAACATGTTGCTTGGCAACAAGTTGTTTAGGGGAGAACAGAGAAATAGTTTGAAGATGTTTTCCTATACTGACATTCTCCAAATAGGGATGCCACTTTGAAAGCGGTTAATAAATTAATGGTTACATAACATAACAATAAAACACTTACAGTATCTAAATTACAACACATGTCACAATCAGCTTAAACTGCAAAAACAAATTCAGAGTTGAGGACAATATAAATAATATACAATATATACAATATATTAAATAAATAACTGAATAAATGTGAATACTGGCAGGTAGCAAGTTGCCTTCCCCTGGTGACCCAGATGACGCCCCAGACGAACATAATAATAGGATGGACAGAACTGGACCCTGCCCAGGAGAGGTAGCACAACACTCTGAGAAGCCACCAGAATGAGTTGAAAACAGTGAAAACAGTGGAAACAGCATATGGTGGCTGCCAGGTATCTCCATAACATTCTAACCTATTTCAGTGGTTCCCAAACCTTTTTGTCTCAGGGCACTCCATAAATATTTTTTTAATCCGAGGCACCCCTACATTATAATTTTCACTCCCAGCACCTTATATTTATAGCATATTGTCGTTGTCAGGTGGAAACCTTGTACGTCCAAAACCGTTCCTTTTGTATTTATCATCTATAAAATGTACAAACTAGTGAAAACAGCAGATCTACAAGCACACAACGCCTCGCATCGTGCTTGTAGATTGGCTGTTTTCACTAGTTTTGTGAGACAGTCTTGTATGATGAAGCAGGGCTTTGCTTTACCAAAAGACGTACACATTTGAAACTTGGAGATACAAGGTTTCTGCCCGACAGTGATTATGTCGCGAGGAAAACGTTGAGATAATAGCCGTTTTGGTTAGAATTGAATGAAAATAACTTTGTACTTCAAGTTTAAAATGACACGAAATATTTTTTCAAGTGTCCAAATAAATTCCAAATATTATCAAATTATCTCGCGGCACCCCTGGACTGCCGTCACGGCACAACCAGGGAGCCCCGTCACCCACTTTGAAAACCCCTGAGCTAATCACCCGTGTCACGGTTACTGAGGTTAGGGTTAGCTTTAGGCATAGTTTTACTGAGGTTAGGGTTAAGGTTAGGTTTAGTTCATCGGCATATTGATGCGGACCCCGCATCCTTACCGCTTATCCCTAAACTACTTTGCCTGTTTTGTTACTATTTTGAAAAACATTTTAGAATACTTCAGATGGCTGATCTGCATCCACACATTGTGAGCTTGTAGATCAGCTAGTTGAAATATTTAAAAAATATTTTCAAAATAGTCAAAAATGGCAAAAGAGGGGTAAGGCATGGACGAAAGTAGGAGCGTTGGAGCTTGTAGATCAGCTATTTTTCTCCTTTTTTTTTCTCAAACATTCAGTAGTGCTTATGGTTATTTAACGGGAACATAAAACAAACTTCGAACTTCACAGGCTGTGTGTGTACAGTCTCAGGTTGTGATGGTAAGGTTCTGGGGGGGGGAGGGGGGTGAACCCTTCACAGTGGGAAAGAAGAGCCATTCTTAATGACTTGGCCTTTCAGTTCAGGTCCCACTGACTGAAGTTAAGTTAAGTGTCAGGTGATGACATGAGAGCTTGGGCAGGCGTGACGCGGGGATACTTCTTCTGTTCCCAAAAAACACCCGTAGTAAAAGCTCCCAGCAAGCATGCTCCCACCCTGCTCTGAGGGGGAGGGGGGGGGGTCTTTACAATCCAACAGGGGGGCAAAAACCATAGACACAGAAAGTTAGACGCCTCCTCCGGCTCTGGGACGTACAGTTAGCCCCATATAGAACCTTACCCTCCGCTGCATACTGTTGTGCTCCGAGATGAGGTCCTACCACCACGGTCTCCCAGGGCTGGGGTAGAACGCCTCCACGGTGAGGTAGAAAACACTTTTTCCCGAAATTGAAATTGTATCCAAATGGTAAAGGTAGTTCCACGCTCCCAGACCATGGTTTCCCATCCCAGGGTACATAAAACATGCACCATGGCGTGAAACAACCGCTTAAAAAAAACATCTAAAGCTATATCTTATTTCGTCCTAACTGAAGTCAACATGAATTAGTTTACTGATGTGTTTTCTTAATGTTCTTTTTCTCTTGTCTTTTGTTCTTTTGTGCAGTTTCTGTGTTTTTATCTCTTCATTGCACAGCTGCCCCGTTTGTGGTATTCTACTGTATTGTTATTGAACCTTTAAATCTGTAATTTTAATAACTCTTCCAATAAGGGAAGGATTCCAAATAAGCCTGATGGCTTCTTCCTTTCCTCTGCACTGTATTTTGTTCCCATGTATATAATGTTACATGTTTTATATGATGTCCTAATAAACTAAACTAAACTAAACTAAATCGTTAGTATTTTAATGTTTTCCCATTCAACCGGAGCTGTTGCCAGTACTGTAGTCTCGCGTAGCCAGAGAGCATTTGCAAATCGTGTAAGGCAACATTCTGGCCAAGCAAGACTACGCCGTGGGCTTTTCCGAATTGAATGAGACTAAATAAGCGATTCAAACCGTTTTCCCAATGCTGTGGTTCATGTTTTATGTACCATGGGATTTCGAGCAATCTTCGTTCCCACTCTCACCTATGGTCATGAAGTGTGGGTCATGACCGAAAGTATAAGGTCTCGGGTACAAACGGCCGAAATGAGTTTTCTCAGAAGGGTGGCTGGTATCTCCCTTAGAGATAGGGTGAGAAGTTCAATCACCCGAGAGAGACTTGGAGTAGAACCGCTGCTCCTTCACTTGGAAAGGAGTCAGCTTAGGTGGTTGGGGCATCTAGTACGGATGCCCCCCGAGCGCCTTCCTAGGAAGGTCCTCGTCTCCTCGATGCACGTCCCACTGGGAGGAGACCCCGTGGCAGACCAAAGACCAGATGGAGAGATTATATCTCCAGACTGGCCTGGGAACGTCTCGGTATACTCCCAGAGGGAGTGGAGGAAGTTGCGCAGGATAAGGAAATCTGGAGGTCTCAGTTGGAGCTGTTACCCCCGCGACCCGATTCCGGATAAGCGGCTGAAGATGGATGGATGGATGGATGGGATGGGAAACCATAGTCTGGGCGCGTGGGACTACCTTTACTTTTTGGATACAATTTGGGGAAAAGTGTTTTCTACCTCAGCGTGGAGGCGTTCTGCCCCAGCCCTGGGAGACTGCGGTAGGACCTCAGCCACGCGACATCAGGAAATGGATGGAAACATGATGCCAATAAAGCTCTGTTGAATTGAATTGAGTCCCGGGAAAAAAGCTGCGCTGTGATTGGCCAGTAGTCACTTTGACTGGCTAGCGTTTCCCTCGGTTTTCCCGGACGACGTTCCGGCCTCCAGTTGTTGCACGACATGTCGCTCCAATGAACTGCAGCGGAGGATGATGAGGGGTCTAGCTTTTTATATCTATAGCAAAAACGTAGAAGAAGTAGTCGGAGGCCTTTGGGATTTTTCGTGCTAATCAGTCTAAAAGCGCCAAATTTTGCACAGATGTAGCCCAGGGCATGCTCTAATGATTTAGCTAGGGGCGCCCGAGTCGGTGACCTTCGGGGTCGCCACAGCGGTCAAATCAAGTTGGGCTCCCATCGACTTTCTATACAGGAGGAAAATACCCAGAATTTTTTTTCTGGGTATTTAAGTAGGATTTGAGGGGTCTAACTAAGGGTTTGTCATGATGCTGAATCCATTGCAAGCATTTGTTTTGCACAAAAAACATTCCTTGGGCTACAAATGGCCCCACAAAACACCCACAAAACTGTGAAAAGTGGTGAAAAGTGATGACTCATCACTTTTCATCCCTAAACCATCATTTTCTGGGGCCATTTGTAGCCCAAGGAATGTTTTTTTATGTTTTATGTTTTTTTATCAACTTGATTTGGCCGCTGTGGTGACCCCGAAGGTCGCCGACTCGGGCTACATCTGTGCAAAATTTGGCGCTTTTAGACTGATTAGCACGAAATTACCATTCCATCTCCCTAAGGCCCCCAACTAAAGGGGGAAACATTGCAATAGACCAGTGTTTCTCAAAGTGGATTCCAGGGACTCTGTGGGTTCCTTTATGGGGGTCTAAATTGACCCATGCAAGTCTGTAACTCTGACAGTGTACTTTTACACTGTCAGAGTTAAGGAGAGTCCTTGAAATGTATAAGTCTGAGAAACACTGCAACAGACGACGAAGAAGCGCATGAAGAGGGGCAAAGGGGGAGGAGGCTGGGGGTTAGCAGTTCGGTGAAAAGTCTTTTGCTCCGAGAGTCTCTTATGTACATTCCTCCATCACCCTCGGAGTAGCGAGTGATGGAGACAGCAGGAGAGGAGAGGAGGAGGAAGGAGAGGAGAGGAGGAAATCCACCGGTGGACAGGAAGAGGAAGTCAGCGGTGGTGGACAGGAAGTAGGAAGTGGCTACAGCCCTCCGGTCAGGAGGTGAGCGGAGAGCAGAGGCAGCGCGGAGACAGCCAGAGGCCAGAGGGAAAGGCCGGACCACCGCCGGACCCCCGAGGACCGCGTCCCCCCAAAGTAAGCCACCTGGGCTGAAGAGAGAGAGAGACAGAGAGACAGATGAGACTAGAGATGGAGGTCGAAACACCAGCCTGTTACAAACTAACATAACAAATGTATTAAGTACCCGGTATCAATAAGCTTTGGGCTTATCAAGCCTGTTATCAAGCATATATAGCGTCTAGGGGTGTAACGATACATTTAACAACGATACGCATCACGATACATGGTTGACGATACGATACATGGACGATTTTGGTTCATTCATGGCAATATGATACGATTCGATTCAATTATTTAAAATCGATATAGTAACTATTTAGCAAAGAAATTAAATCTGTGTGAAACGTGTCAATAGTACATGTTTTTAAGGGGGAAATATATTATTATGGATATAAATAAGTAAACACTGTGATTCTCTAGCAAATACATGGACATTATATTTCAACACATATGGACAACCCCGCACCTTGACATGAACACAGAGATTACACACATTTATCGATAGACCAAGAGTAGCTTTATGGAATGGAAAAGTAATTAAACCCCTCTTTTTCATTTTCCTTCTTAAAATTGCTAAATACAAGGTACACATACTTAGTTTCCATACAATCAATTTTTTTCACTGCAAAACAATTCGATACCGATTATCTGCATTTTAAACGATACGATACAAAGCCAAAACGGTACGATATGTTGCTTTTGCAAAACGATATAGTAGATCATTGCAAATTAAAATCGATTTTTCAATTCAGTTACTATTATTGTTACACCCCTAATAGCGTCCCATGACGTCATGTTTAAACAATCAAAACAAGAGACGATCAAGAAATTAATACTGTACTATTCCTAATATAAAGCCATTTCACACTTATTGCACACTAATGAATGTTTGTTTTAATGATAGGCAGAATATGTTTTACTTTTGTTAATTGTCATCTTCATAGATGGAAACTCACAGCCACAACAACTGGCCAATGAAAAAAGACACCAGTTCTGTTCGGAATTTGTCGTCTCAAATCTTTCCACAAAATATTAGAAAACACTCAATAGTGGGCTGGATAAAAGCCCGGATCAATAAGCAGGATCGATAAGGTGCTCATTATCAATAAAAATGTACGAGCTCCATCCCTAGATAAGACAGACAGACACTACCAGATATATTTTCGTTCATACCTTAGCCCAGTGTTTCTCAAACTTTCAAATTTCAAGTTCTCCCCCTGTCAGAGTTACAGACTTGTATGACTTGTATGGGTCAATTATAGACCCCCTTAAAGGAACCCACAGAGTCCATGGAATCCACTTTGAGAACCACTGCCTTAGCCCTTATACCTAAAATTCTTAGCTTTTTTTAAATATTTTGAACAATATTTTAAAATACTTAAAGTAGCCTTAAATCTACATTGCCATGTTGTGAGCTTGTAGATCAGCTATTTGAAAAAAAGGCAAATAAGTTTAGGGATCTACAAGCTCACGACGCGCCGCAACACGACACGTTGCGAGCTTGTATATCAGCTATTTTTTGGCAAAGAGATTTGGTAGAGAGTGAAAAAAGGTATCAGGTACATTATTTCCAGGTCCGTTTTGACCAATTATAGAGCGTACCAGATTTGCAGTTCGGCAAATAAAAGGTGAATTGATCCCAGTTTTTTACGCGATAAACAATATTATCGCTTATCGTCCCATCCCATGGATGAAAATAGGGCTCGTACATGTACTAAACCGCAGGGTATGTGAAAGAGAGCCAGCGCACATGGGGGGGGGGGTAGGGGGGGGTTAGTCTTGCAGGGCAGAGGGGTGCAGCAGAGAAGGACCCAACACGGTGGTTGGAGGAATGTCAGCGTCTCCAAGCCTTTTGTCCAGTAAAACGGCCTCTCATTAAGGCAGCTTAAGGTATCTCCTTCCACAGCAGCAGAGCCTTTGTTCAGTCTAATACCTGCACTCTATAATCGTCACTCAGTGGCACTTTAAGGGGCAAACTGTAGCCGAGTGGTTCTCACACTGTTACGTTTCAGGGACGCCCCTGGTTTGGTGTGCGTTAGAGGCCACTCTGACAGTGGACACATGGAACCACATGGATTTGGCTCTTGGGTTACAGACCTGTAAGGGTCCTTTTTGGTTACTAAATATCAACCATTGTCTGGGGACCTCCGGGAAGGACCACTGGTGGTCCCCGGACCCCACTTTGTGAACCTCCTTACCACTGAGGTCCATTTGGTTCCATGTGTACACTCTCGGAGACCTAATAACTACAGTATAAGGGTCCATTTTGGTCCCTAACTGTAAATCATTTAGCTGAGGACGACACAGGGCGTCAGGACTTCAGTACTCTGTACCACTATCTCTGAACCATCAGTGGTCCTTGAGGGGGTTCCAGGTGGTCCCCAACTACATGATGGAGAGTTGTTTTCATTTTAGACTCTCAAGAGTTAAACCAGTAAGACTCCCTAATCGGGAGTTAAGCAACTGTCAGGTTGCATACACAAACTTTAGAAGGCAATGGTAGCCAATCAGGAGGGAATATGGGAAATGGGACAGATCCATGTTGATGACATGACTTTAGAGATACTGTGTACCGCTTTGCGTGATTTTAGGGCCAAATCAGTAGGAGTAGTGTCCAAAAATGATTTTTAAAAAATCGCCCTGATGGTGGCGCTAGAAGAGGGCCATGTGAGAAATGAGGGGTGGTGGTTGTGTATTGGCAGCCAAGGAGTGTGTGCGCAAAGTTTGGCATCGATAGGGCGGCAGAGATAAGAGTAGGGCAAAAGTGTGACGTGACGGACAGACTGACTGACAGACTGACAGGAGGATTTGATAGTAAGAACTGAAGAATTGATATTTTGATCAACGTTTGCCTGTTTATCCCTCCTATGGTACCAACATCAATACATCTTTACATAGAGGAAGCAAGCACGACTCCATTTCTCTTCTCTTCTCTGAGCAATTTTACCGGGTGCACGGTTGGGAACGTAACTTTAAACAAGAGAATACCAGCACTCACGGAACTGTCAGATTTAAGGCACTTTTATTTAAGTATATAAGTTGGCGTGACACGCCGCAGAGCAAACAACGTACGCGTTTCGGATCCGTGAGTGCTGGTATTCTCTTGTTTAAACCAACAGCAATACAGCCAGAGTTGTGGACAAAATCACATGCAACGATAACAAAATATTATACGTTTTGGGCCTGAGAAGCTAAATCTCATCATACAACAGTTTGCGTCTCAGATAAGATATGAAAAGTGTTGAAAACTGCTGCTCTATACCTTTTCCTTTCCACTCACCGACGCAAGCAGAGCCGTCGTCGTTGGGCTCGAAGCCCTGGTTGCATCTCTTGTTTGCGCGACACTTGAAGCTGCCGTAGGTGTTGGTGCAGACGGGGCGGTCGGAGGGGCAGGCAGAGGGGAACTGGGTGCACTCGTCTTTATCTGGGAGGACAGGGGGAGGGTGGGGGGTGGGGGGGGAGATGCTAGAGTGAGAAGGTTGAAACGCACGTAGAGGAGAAAGGACAGGCCGGGTAAACACGTAATGATGATGTGTACATGCAGCTTTAAAGGGTTACATGTCTCCATTCCGACATGCTGCCATTCCGACATCCCCCCATTCCGACACTAACCCTAACCTCCATGGAAGTGCTGCCACTCCGACAATAAGAAGTGAAGTCAATGTCGGAATGGCAGCATGTCGGAATGGAGAGCAGTCACCCTTTAAAGGGGGTAGTCTGGGATCACTTCACTTTACGAGGTTTGATCCGGTCGGGAGCGGAAACCACTTTACGTCATGTTGTAGTCCTAGACGGACTACACTTTGGCCGGAACTATCAACCGGATTCAGTTTTAACCCAAAATATTCCCCTGCACCCAAGGACATAGTTTTAGGGCCTACCTAATAAACACCTTGATGCGGCGTAGTTTTGCTTTCGAAAAATTTGTTTGGTATGTGATCTTTTAGTCCAACTCATAGTGACTGGCAAGACTACACTAGGCTTCTCGAGCATTTTAATAGTGATTGGGGAAACAAACGAGGGGAACTAAATCAAAGCGACGCCGCTTCTTCTAGTGGTTTCCGCGCTTTAGGCGGAAACCAAACGGTCTGTTGTGAACGAACACCAGGCTTTCTCCCGAGAAAGACTGGTAGGCGAGGTTAAAAGGGGGTGATGTGCGCTGAGTAGGCCTAATGTGTTTTAAAAATACTGTATATATCTTCGGTTTACTAAAGAACTGGAGGCTGGAGAGACCCCTGTTAAGTTGTGTTCACACCAAAAAGACTACTTCCAACGGCTCCAAACTGCCAGACTGTTGTAGTCTGCTGTTGGCAAACTTGGCATTTAAAAGTCGCATTCAGAACATTGCATTCAGACAGCTGGCAGCTAGACGCTGGTTTGGCAGCGTTGCCAGGTCTGCTCATTATAAGCGGCTTTGGTCTTGTTTTCGTGTAAAGTCTCTAGTTGTGGGTTGCGGGTTGCGGGTTGCTTTTGTTTGGGCTTGTTTCTGAAGTGTAGTTGCTTAGACTTGCTTTCAACATTCTTTTAGAGAATAGCATGTAAAATGTACCAGTACATGTAAAAGAGCTCAAGTGGTGAAACCTTTGCGATTATTTTTCATAGACCAGCTGGTCAACTCCTTGCAAAAGACTGAGCAGGTTCAGTCATGGCCGAATCTCTGCGGTTTCTGACAGTGACAATATGGAGCTATTTAACACTTGTTTTAACAAACAGATATCACATTCACATACTGTACACCCCCTTTAACAAGATGAGAATATATTTTTAATTTACCGGTGCACCGTCCGTTCTCGTTCATGGCGAAGCCGTGACCACACTGCAAGAAATCAAAACAAAGGAACAAATTAAATACACATTCAAACCAAGAAAAGCTGAACCACTTTTTACTTTTTTTTCGTCATGGTTTTGAGCCCCTTTTTCACTACAAGGTGGAACCAGAAATTTCCAGAACCTGAACCTATTTTTTTTTTTCTGCTTTTGTTTCCATAGCGCACGACCAGGTTTCAGACAAGGTTCTGGGAAAATGTTTTCTGTCCTGCTCCTGAGGTAGAACTAAACTTGAGTTCTGGGAAACTATGGGCGGGGCCAGCAGCGCTGCTGCTCTTTTTTGGGACCTTCCCTGTTAGGTCTGGTTAAATGGAAACGTAAGCAGAACTTGGTCCCGGAACTTCACAGGTTCTTGAAAGTTCTTGGTTCTGGAAAGTTCTGGTTCTAGTTCTGGTTCTGCCTTCAGTGGCGTCAGTTCAGCGCTTGCAAGACACCAGTCATGTTGCTGGTCAGCCTTCTGATTGGTCCCTGACCAACCAGCAGGCTCTTACTGCTTTGTCCCGCCCCTGCTAAAACATAATTTTTGGAGAAATACAAACATTAAAAAACATGCCCAGTCACAAGGACTTGACAAAGGGTGAATTGACGCCTCTGTCGACCCTGTAGTGGAAAGGGGGCTTTAGTTTGCTGTACGGTACTCTACCTCCACAGTGGGAGTGGTTCTGTACCTCTATCTCCACAGTGGGAGTGGGCTCCTCTTCATCTCGTGGGTAGTGTATCTCCAGCACAGTGTTGACCTCCCAGGCCTCCAGGGGTCGGGCCACCGACCTGCCGTCTGGCCAGTACACCTCCACGTTGGTGGCGGTGTCCTTACCTGCACACACACACACACACACACACACACACACACACACACACACACACACACACACACACACACACACACACACACACACACACACACACACACACACACACACACACACACACACACACACACACACACACACACACACACACACACACACACACACACAGAAGAAAGTAAAAAGAAATACAATTTGTTAAGTTTATGACTAGGGATGGAGCTCAAAACATGATCCCATTACGAACTCGATAACACATTTACAGAGACCCAGGTATCAATTTTGGGCTTTGGGCTTGTCGAGCTTGTTATCGAGCACAGCGGCCCATGACGTTGTGTTTAAACAACCAAGACAAGAGGCCATTGAGAATTAAATCTATCACCCATCTATGGCACAAAGTATATTATACTAAAAGTATATTGATACCTGCCAACTGATGCTCACGCTCACTAAACTGGCCAACAAAAAAATACCAGTTCTGTTAAGAATTTGTCATCTCACGCTCAACAGTGGGTTCGATAAAAGACTGGATCAATAAGCAGGATTGATAAAGTGCTAATTATCAATAAAGAATAAAGAACTCCATTCCTAGTGACCCCCTAGTAGAAGACCTACAAGCCCACTATGCGTCCCACCGTCCCCTCTGCGTCGCTTTGTAAGGTTGTAGATCGGCTATTTTCAGTGCGCGACACCAGCACGCAGATAAGTATCAATCGCACTTACAGTACGTGTTTTCTTTTTTTATGTTTTTAGGGGGTTCGTTAAAGGTTTGTGACGTTAAAATGTGTTTACTTATGGGTCCGTCTCACTGTAACTCTTGCTGCCCTTTCTTTTTCTCTGTCTGACACGCAGACACACGCGCACGTTCGCGAGCGCACGCATGCGCGCGCACGCACACACACACACACACACACACACACACACACACACACACACACACACACACACACACACACACACAGAGTGTCTCTCTTCTCCTCCCACCATTAACCATTTTAATCAGGCATAGAGAAAGTGCCTCTCCACTGGGCCCCTCTCAGGAGCACCTTAATTAAAGTGACATTTCTAATGTAAACAGATCTTGTGTTACCTTGCCAGAAAGCGCTCAGCTCAGCAGGTGTGCCCCTGACGGGGGGCCAAGCTACATTTCACCTGCTCAGCACCCATGTGACACCCTCTCCCCTCGCACGGGTGGGTGGGAGGGTGGGTGGGTGGCTCACATGTCTATAGCAAGAAGTTAGTTAAGGCGCTCTCGCAAAAACTCGGGAGGACCACTCCCAGGCAGTGTTGGTTTTGATTGCAATTTTGCGTTTTTAGTTTTAGTCATAGTCATTTGAATGACATTTAGATTTTTGTTTTAGTCATGTGAAACGTTTTAGTTTTAGTCTAGTTTCAGTCAACTAAATATCATAAGATTTTAGTTATATACTGTACATCAATGGTCTTCAACAGGGGATCCGGGAACCCTAGGGGGTCCTCAGAGTTACTACAGGGGTGTCCTCCAAATCTTCGTGTGATAGAAACCTTTTTTTCTCCATTTTTATATCGACCACTTGAACCCTAGTGTTCATATTCGGAGAACTTTAGCCAAAAATAGCAGATCTACAAGCTCACAACGCCTCGCACCGTGAGGCGTTGTGAGCTTGTAGATCGGCTATTTCCGGCAAAGAGGTTTGGTGTAGAAGGGAAGATAGAGCACACTAAGTAGGCCTACATAGTGAAAGGTCAAGTTTACTTACAGTAGTATTGATGGTTCAAGTGGTTAAATATCTGAAAACACAAATTGACACGAATCCAAAATACACTGACGTCAAACAATGACATGGTTGTGGGGGTCCCTGCTTCATCTCTCTCTCAACTAAGGGGTCCTTGGCCTGAAAACATTGAAGACCCCTGCTGTACAGGGCATAATCCTTTTGGAACCAATAGCAGCAATCTTTAGCTGTCGCTTTGGGACAAAAAGCTGCATTTTTCCTCAAAACGTTTTAAGTAGTACACACACAAAAAGCCTCAGGTGTTAAATGTGTTTAAAGGTAGCAGCTCTGTTTATATGTGCAGTAGGTCTAGTGCAGGGGTCTTCAACGTTTTCAGGCCAAGGACCCCTTAGTTGGGAGAGAGATGAAGCAGGGACCCCCACAACCTGTTCATAGATTCCATATTGTTTCATTGGTTGACAGCACAATCATCAGTGTATTTTGGATTCATGTCAAATCGTGTTTTCAGATATTTAACCATGAGCCGTTATTTTCGACCTTTTACTCTGTACTTAGTCTGCTCTTTCTTCCCCTCTACACCAAACCTCTTTGCCGAAAATAGCCGATCTACAAGCTCACAACGCCTCGCAGAGCGAGGCGTTGTGAGCTTGTAGATCTGCTATGTTTGGCTAAAGTTCGACACTAGGGTTCAAGTTGTTAATGTAAAAAGGATTGGAAGATTTGGAGGACCCCCTGTAGTAACTCTGGGGTCCCGGACCCCCTGTTGAAGACCCCTGCTCTAGAGGTCACTCATTGGTTTGTAGTCCTCAGGGTGGTTGTACTCCATCCCCCCGCGGCTCGGCCTCCTGCTCTCTGCTGGCGCGGCGCTGGCTGGGCCTGCTCTGTGTCAGGACGTCCCAAACAGGACTCGGCACTCCAGACACTCTGCTTGCAACGCCTGATTACTCATAGCGTCATGGCTGGCCGGGCCAGGGGACTAACGTTGTTTTCCCCCCCAAAAAAACACACAGACCTTCCCAGTGTTGATGTTGTCGACTAAAACTATGACGAAAAATGTTCGTCGACTTATCTTTTTTCACTGATGATTGACGAAAACGGAATAAAAACAAAATAAAAACTACGATGACTAAAACTAAATATATCGACAATTTCATCAGCAAATAGAAACTGGTAGACTAAAATGTTAGGGAGGGACTAGTGGAGAAGAGATCCAGTAGAACTAAAAGACAAGTCATTAAATGTCTGGTCACAGAACTATGTTTTCTCATGCCAATAAAGCGCTGTTGAATTGAATTGAATTGAATTGAATTGGGTGGGTGGGGTGGACATGGATCAGCTGACAGCAGACCCCCCCCCCCCCCCCAGGGGGAGAAGGGTCCAGGGACAGGGAGCCCGGGTTCCTAACAAGTGGGGAGGGCTGCCAGCAGCAGCACCTGTCCCCCCCCCCCCTCCACCCCCACCCCCCTTCAGGTCCAGCTGCCTCCCCCAGCCAGCACCACAGCGCAGCTCGCTAGCGCTCTCCCCTGGGCCTCCAATCAGGCAGGAGGTATTAGACTCTTAGAGCAATGCTTTCCACATGCAGCAGCAGCAGCGCTGGTACAACATCCTCCTACAGTGTTTCTACGTTAGTCTGCTGCTATTGCTCGCTCTCCCATGCAGGGATGGGACGATGTGAAGATTATTGTGACAAAAGAAATCTCGATTTACGATATGATCGCGATAATCAAAATCCAATATCCTGGGGCGGAACATTTGCCAAAGAATAGCAGATCTACAAGCTCTCAACGCATCCGCTATTTTTTGGCAAAGACATTTGATAGAGAGTGAAAAAAAGACTGTATCAAATATGTATATTATAAGTACCTTTTACCAATTATAGAGGGTTTAAATGGTACCGGATATGCAGCTCGGCAAATAAAAGGTGAATTGATCCCAGTGCATGACGGAGGACGATATCAAGATAAATTAAATCTCCACGATGGGATTATCTGAGTGTTTTTTAGCACGATAAACGATAATATCGCTTAGCGTCCCATCCCTACCTCATGCACACTGTACTGTACTGTTGCTCAGTGCCGTGCTATGAGCTTGTAAAGTATAAAATAATGGTGAAAGTGGTTAAGATCTAAAGTGACACAGATGTTGCCTGGTTAATAAACCAGACCGAACACAACAACACCCCCTGGCGGTAGTGGTGTTGTAGTACGGAAGTCTGGAACCGATCCATTGAGATTATATTTCCTCAACCAGCTTCAAGGGTTGGCCAATCAGGGTTGTATGCTTGGGGCACGTGGTTTGGGGCTTGCGTCACTAGGCTTTAGCCCGCCCCCCAGAAATGAAATATCTCCCTGCAATCCCAGACTCTCTTCCCAAAACGAAGTACAGGCAAACACAGATGCTCTCCAGGTCTAAATGGGTTGGGGATGTCAGGTTGAA
The DNA here is from genome assembly GCF_963921795.1 of Nannobrachium achirus. NCBI lineage: Eukaryota > Metazoa > Chordata > Actinopteri > Myctophiformes > Myctophidae > Nannobrachium > Nannobrachium achirus. The sequence continues at coordinate 7,315,004 of NC_137833.1, read as the reverse complement.
GTGATTATATTAAGGCTAACATACCAAGGCCAAAGTGGGCGACGGGTTCCATCTCACACAGGTACCCTGAACCCCCGTCGATGATGCGCATGTGTGGCCCACTCCTCTTGGTGTAGACCACCACCTTGGCCCCGCGAGCGAACGCTCCGAACTGGGTCCTCGGGATCACCCGCAGCCACGAGTTACCCGTACCCTGTGAAGAAAGGACATAAACTTTACAGACACTTCTTACATTTTACCAGGCTAGTGCACTGTGTATAACACACAATGTTATGTTACAGTTTGGATACGGTAAACCGGGAACATGCAGAGAATGGCAGGGGCTGACATTTCTAAAAGTACCGAAAATAGCAGACCTCCAAGCTCACAACGCGTTGTGCTGCGACGCATTGTGAGTTTGGGGGTGGGCTATTTTCAGTACTTGATACCACACTAAATTAAGCATAAAAAAGGCAATAATGGAGAAGTGGCGTAACAGCATGGATTTCTACACAGAGATGGCAATACTTTCAACATAAGATGCTGCATTCAAGTTAAGGCTGCCTTCAGGTATGACATGGAAAGAGGACATTTGCATTTCTTTCACCATAGTAAAAACTGAATTCATGGTCTGGAGAGAGCACTTTTTACAGAAAGATAAAATGTCTCGCGTGGCCAGACTGTTGCCTCCCACAATTCTCAAATGCTTCAGAAATACAGTCTGGAGAACGGAAGCTCTGATCACGAGTAGGTGATAAAGCGGATGTGAAGCCTCCTCCACACTCTGTTTCGTTTATACCATACATGGGCAACTGGCGGCCCGGGGGCCACATGCGGCCCCCACCTTCACTTAATGTGGCCTGCAGGTTAATACCAGAATACTGATATATTATTGATTTCAGCTGTTACAATTACAACCATGATCTGCTTTAATTCTGTCAGTCTATATTAGTAGCTTAATGACTAGTATAGTATTATTAAAATGTATTTTTTTATGTCCATTGTTTTTGTATTTAGGTTCATAAAGTTAACATGAGTATATAACTAAATGCATTTGAAATTAAATCAAAATGTTACATTTCAGGATTATTCCAATTAAAAAATAACAACAAATAATTCAGGATTCCAATTCAAAAGAAGCAAAAATAGCCGATCTACAAGCTCAAAACGCATCGCAGCGCGATGCGTTTTGAGCTTGTAGATCTGCTATTTTTGCTTCTTTTGTATGAGATACTAGAATGACAGTAGGACGTAGCAATATGTTATGTGGCCCTCTGGAGTGAAGGTGGAAATATAGTGGCCCACCCCTGGTTTATACAGTCGCAGCACATTTACCCTAATATTAATCAAAATCATCAAAGCACATATAGCTTGCTTATTAGCAGAAATTATATTTTAAAATATATTTTTGTGAGCGGAAATGCCATCAGTTTCCGTTCGAGAGCTGTAGTTCCACACACTATACTGTATATAGCATTCAGAGATTGTGGAATAGTTGTCTGGCTACTGGAGACTACTGTAAACAGGATGTAACTGTAAAATAGAGAGCTTTGTTTGTTAGACTACTGTTTTGGAAATAAACTCCTGAAAAACATGCAAATCTGTATGGCAAATAACATTTATTCTGATTAGACCACACGCACGCACACACAGTACATAGTACATTCATAACCTTGGCAAATAACTTTTATTCTGATTAGACGGCATGCATGCACACGCTCGCACACACACACAGCACACACACACACACACACACACACACACACACACACACACACACACACACACACACACACACACACACACACACACACACACACACACACACACACACACACACACACACACACACACACACACACACACACACACACACACACACACACACACACACAGCACACACAGCACACACTTACCAGGTTAACCTTGTACACAGACAGAGGCTGCGCTGCACTTTCACCATGTGAAACGATCAAGTCCAGTTTACCATCTCCGTCAAAATCTGTCACTACAGCTCCTAAAGAAAAGAAACACAAAGAGAACTCATTACCTTAACATACAAACAAACAGATCAAAAGAGTAGGTTTTGAGTATAATGAAGCAACAGAATGGCATGGAAGAATTCCTATGTGGACCTCTGCTGCCATCTGATGGTAGAATGTGGGCATAGCAGGTTTAATCTGAGCTGCTCAAGTCTCAGGAAGGTAAGTAACTAAGTATATTAACTTAAGGTATCTGTACTTTATACTTGAGTATTTCCAATTTCCAATACTTTTAATTCTACTCCACTACATAGCGGATCCAAATATAGTACTTTTACTCCACAACATTTATTTGAAAACTTTAGTTGATAGTTACTTTGCCAATAAAATGTATACAGTTATAAAAGATACATAAACCTCTTTAGCCCTATTTTATACCTTGGCTATTTGAATCTACAAGCTCACAATTCTGCTATGTTCCATCATTTTGTACTTTTACTTTTGGTACTTTAGGTTTTGAATTTCATACTTTTACTCAAGTACATGTTGAATTCCCGACTTTTACTTGTTAGGCTACACCCACACCAAATAGTCGGGGGCGTTTGGGATATTTCGCGCTAATCAGTCTAAAGGTGCAAAATTTTGCACAGATGAAGCTCAGGGCATGCTCTAATGATTTAGCTAGGGCGCCCGAGTCGGCGACCTTCAGGGTCGCCACAGCGGCCAAATCAAGTTGGGCTCCCATCGACTTTCTATACAGGAGGAAAATACCCAGAAAAACTTTTTTTTTCTGGGTATTTAAGTAGGATCTGAGGGGTCTAACTAGGGGTTTGTCATGATGCTGAATCCATTGCTGACCCCGAATGTCGCAGACTCGGGCGCCCTAGCTAAATTATTAGAGCATACCCTGAGCTACATCTGTGCAAAATTCAGCGCTTTTAGACTAATTAGCACAAAATTACCATGTCATCTCCCTAACGCCCCTGACTAAAAGTACCTATGAAAGTGGAGTCCCCATTCCACCAATGCATTTCAATGAGAATGGAGCGGTTTCATGCCAGTAGAGGATTCCTGCAAAAAAAAACGCTCCATTCTCATTGAAATGCATTGGCGGAATGGGGACTCCACTTTCATAGGTACTTTGGTGTGAGTGTAGCCTAACAGAGTACATAGAGTATTGATACTTTTACTTAAAAGGGTACTGTCACCTAAAGGGGTTGAGGGGCAGAATTCACTGTGACGTGAGCTTCTCTGAAAACGGTCTGAAACAGTCTGAAGCTCATGTCACAGTGTAATCTGCCCCTCGCCCCCCAACAACAGCTGACCAGTACAGTAAGTAGTCATACAGTCAGGCTATACAGACTGTTAATTTGATTGGCTTATAATTGCGCATCCCCACAATGACATCATAAAAATATTTACTTTTTTTTAAGATGATTCTTAAAGTGATAGTAACCCTTTAGGTGACAGGCCCCCTTTAAGTAACAAAAAAAAAAAGAAAAAAAAAATCTCCACCACTAGGACGGTAGATAATATCAGCCAGCTTGTATAAATAATGTGAGGCAGCGTGTGGATCATAGCCATGCCCTGCGTTTCATCCTTCACTTTACAGAGGAGCTGTCAGAGATATCTCTCTCTCTCTCTCTCTCTCTCTCTCTCTCTCTCTCTCTCTCTCTCTGTCTCTCTCTCTCTCTCTCTCTCTCTCTCTCTCTCTCTCTCTCTCTCTCTCACATCGTGCAGGTCTCAGTGACTCACCCGTTCCTCTGCCCTCGGGCTCGGCTGCGTCGCCCACGTTCAGCTCTTCTATCTGGGGGTCGCCGTGCTCTCTCCTCGACACCCTGCCAAGAGACATCGCTCATCAACAACATGATCCTGGATCAGAAACGTCAGGGCTCTTTTGATGTCAGATGATACGGGGTGATCTGGGACACGTCATACGGCCGGTGGGTGAAGTCAGTGTTGTTAACTTTAGGTCCATCTCCATGTTTGAAGATTATCCCCAATCTGACCTCTTTTTACAAATCTTGAAATATTTCAAAAAGTATAAAAGGGTGGTTTGCAGGATTATCACCAGACATGAGACTGACACAATATGTCCATATATGGGCATTCCCCATAGACCACATGAGACTGACACAATATCTCCATATATGGGCATTCCCAGATAATGCACTGTTAGGGCAACCACACTAATACAATTAATATTAGTAGCACTTTTATGCCCATACTGTATATGGAGATCCCTGATGTCTTCAACATTAAGCCTCGTGTGGTCTATGACATCAGACATCTATGATGTCAGACGTCATCATAGGAGCATGAGGTGTGACAGGCAGGCAGACAGACGGACATGAGCTGTCTGTCTGCCTGTTTTCATACTAAATAGTGACCTACGGTCGCAACAAACACGCGCACGCACACACACACACACACACACACACACACACACACACACACACACACACACCTAGCTCACCGGAATTACTAGAAGCATAATGCCCCAATTTATTTGTTTTAATTTTTCATATACAGTAGCAGGTGAGATGTATCAAATATTGCCTGCACTGTAACAAAGTATTGCACTTTCTTTAACCACTTAAAACTATGAGGCTTTTGTGTACACTATTTAAATTATTGTGTACACTATTTAAATGTTTCAAAAGGCTTTATACCCTGTCAGTGATGTCATTACGTGCGCATCCCGCATCAAAAACTCATTCAAGTCGCCCAGGGACTCATTCATGTCATGGTCCTGGGGTCCCGGGGATGCACCTCCATTGGAGTCCATGATAAAATAATTTACCGGGTCGCGGTAAAATAAAAATACTTTACCCTACGTTAACACAAATAAAATCCACGTAGAAAGTCTTAAACAGGCGATAGAAACGTCAATGTTTTGATTCCACCGACGTCCGACGCCATTTTGCGCGCCCGAATTCATTAGGGGCACATGTAGTTTTAGTAGTTCTAAGTTCAAACATTAGCCAAATTGTAAAATAAATATAAGAAATAGGCAAACATTTTGTAAATAGCCGATCTACAAGCTCACAGCGCTCGAAAACATTATATTGAGGACTCATAAAACTTTTCTGGGACCCATTTGAATGACCACCTGTGGGTCCCGGGACCCATTACATTGAAAACCTAGTAACATCACTGCGGCCTGTATACACGACGATGCAATGTGACATAGCTCTATTTACACAATGCTGTACTAGAGCCCGACCGATGCCATATTCTTTGACCGATGCCGATGTTTGCCGATGGTAATTGCTAGACCACCGATTGCCGATGTTTAACCGATGTTTTGTAATAATATAAAATAATAAATAGCCTAAATTTTAAAAACGTCTTCACTTTTTTTTTTTTCACTTTTCTTCCTTTTTTTAACCAATGGTCCGTGGACCACCACTGTGGTCCTTGAGGGGCTTCCAGGTGGTCCCCAGCAAAATGATGGAGATTTGGTAACCAAATGGACCCTTTATAAGATCTTCGACACTCGTGAGTGTAAAATGAAACCCAATGGATCCTTACGGGCAACGACAATATATTCTACGTTTTGGGTCTGAGTGGCTAAATGTCATCAAATGGTGGTCTAATATTACTGATAAAAACAACCGATACATCGGAGAGATAATGACCGATGTCCGATACCGACATCGGGGTCCAAAAACTCTATGCTGGGTTCTATGCTGTACCCCCTCCAACTCCCTCCAAAGTTCCCCTTTTTCAACTGTTTTCATTGTCTCCACCAGCCGAAGGCATGGGGGAGAGTATGTTTCCCCCTTCGTCCGTCCGTCCGTCCGTCCGTCCGTGTGTCCGTCCGTCCGTGTGTGTGTCCTCGCAGGTTTGTGTGCACCTAATCTCAGTCGCCGTTGGCCCGGTCGCTGCCAAAGTGAGCACACACATTCCCTGGATGCCAATCTAGAACCTCTGCCCTAGTTTTTTCAAATGGGCCTTTTCTAGCGCCACCTAGTGGCCGATGTTCGCAAAACACATTTCTGTGCACTACTCTTACAGATTTTGTCCAAAAATTCTACAAATCGGTAGGCAGTATCTCGACAGTCATGTGATCGACACGGATCTGTCCGATTTTGCATATTCCATCCTGATTCGCTAAGATTGGCTTCCAAAGTTTGTAGGATTGAGCCGTTTTGAACAAAATGCCTCAAATCCCAAACGCAAAGTGCAAATATCATGAAATCGCGCACATACGTTCCCACTAGGTCGGGGAAGAAATGCCATTTCAAATTTTTGAAATCAGCCTAATGGTGGTGCTATAACAGGCCGATTCGTGGTTTTACCTATAACTCCACCGATCAGTTTCAAACTTTGTAAGCGCACTCCCTAGAGGCTAAGGATAAACCTTTACCCTGCATTTTTCACATCAGCCTTTTATTAGCCTTTTTCCACTATGTCAAGGAACAAATGCTACCCTTTTCACATTGGCCTGTTATAGCGCCACCAGCAGGTAGACTTTAGCAATTAGATTGCAATGAAAGGTCTAAGGTGAAGAACATATGCCACCCTTTTTACATTGGCCTATTATACAGTAGCACCACCAGGACGCCTGGCCTGGTGGAGACCTGTGCTCGGAAGAGCACTGCTTCTAGTTATATATCTTTCTTGCTTTGGCAATGTAAACGTATGTTATTTTCTCATGCCAACAAAGCTACTTTGAATTGAACTGAAAAAAGTGTGTGTTAACTTCAGCCCATCACTTCACAGAGTGTAATTGTGTAGTACAGTATGTTATGTGCTGATCGTTGCTGTTAAAATCCCAAACTCTGCACAGAGAACATTGATCGGCCGTATTGAATTAATTAACGGTCGGAGCCCGGGCGTTCCCGTGCCAAACTATTAGAGAGATGATTTCGCTGATTCATGTTCTAGTCGCATGACCCGCGCTCCGGTTCAGCTCCCGTCATCCCCGCCAGCATCCTGTCCGTATAATAAGACAGAATGAACGTCTTCCCGTGAAAACCCACGTTTGGGAATATTCTGCTCCAGTCGGGCTTCAGGGCTCAGTCTGACTCCTGACCCCGCAAACCTCAACTCATTCACGGTCTCGTCCTAACATACATCATAACATCCTGTCCACAGAGTTTCCCCATCCTGTGTTAACACATTTAGAACTGAGGACCCCGTTCTATAAATCAGGGGTCTTCAACGTTTTCAGGCCAAGGACCCCTTAGTTGAGAAATGGATGAAGTAGGGACCCCCACTACCTTATCATAGATGCCATCTAGTTTCATTGTTTGACAGCACAATCATCAGTGTATTTTGGATTCATGTCAATTTGTGTTTTCAGATATTTAACCGCTTGAACCGTCAATACTAAGTAAACTTGACCTTTCACTCTGTACTTAGTCTGCTTTTCCCCCTCTACACCAAAGCTCTTAGCCAAAAATAGAAGATCTACAAGCTCACACCGCCTCACACTGCCAGGCGTTGTGAGCTTGTAGATCTTCTATTTCTATCACTCAAAGATTTGGAGGACCCCCTGTTGAAGACCCTTGCAGAAAGCAGAATGGTCTTCTAAATCCTAGCTGCTTTCTGAAAAACGTATCTTTCTATAACAACTTTTTCATGTCAAGGACCTCCAGAAATATACGTATTTGGCCCCTATCCGAAAACCTTTTGCTCCAGGGACCCACAGAAGCAAATATTTGAGTTACAAATGTTCGCTTCCATAAAAATACATTCAAAGATTTGCACAAAATTGGTCATGATTTTTCAAAAGTGATCCACAAGCTCATGAGCTTGTAGATCTGCTATTCTTCAATAGCCAAAGTATACAATAATGGTTTAAAAGTCGTTAAAACTCCAACGTGACACACAGATGCTTTCCGGGTCTGAGTCGGTTAATGAAAGCAGGATGGGATTATTTGTTAATAAATGAGCTGAAAAGGTTTGAGGATCATATTATTCAGAGAGAACCGCATTCATTCATTATTATCATGAGAGGGCGAAGCCTCCAGAAAGAGACCCAAAACTGTCTTAATGCAAGACTCAGTGAAGCGTGCAGCAGTAGGCAGGGTGCCAGACTAGATAAGTATCCTTGCCTTGAGAATTAAAACATTTCTCTCCTTCCTCTTTTTCTCTCCCTGTTTTTTTAGAACACTAAATGAAGCCACATAAACGCTCCATTACACTCATCATCAAACTACCATTAAAACTCACCATTACAGTACGGTTCTCTTTGTGCGTCCGTGCGGCAAGACTTGTGCGGGCGTGTTCTCTCTCTCTCTCTCTCTCTCTCTCTCTCTCTCTCTCTCTCTCTCTCTCTCTCTCTCTCTCCTTCTAATCTTTACTTATCCAGGGTAGGTTTTTTTTTAAGTAGCGCCACGCTAGCCTGGCATGGCCAGACAAATATCACTGCGTACTGGGGCATTAACGAGACAAGTCGACTGAGTCGACTTCATTACACAAGTCGACTCCCACCAGAGAAAGTCGAAAGTCGAAGTTGAAAAAAAAAAATGTTTAGTATTTTTTTTCTATCATTATTTTTGCTCCATGTGTGTGTCTGTACAGCATTCAAACAGTAAGATTGTTTATTTTCAAGGTTGGAATGATCCAATATTACAGTGCTACTTTACATTTGGTATAACATGGTTGGTTCTATTGTGAAAATAGAAGATCTACATGCTCGCGATGCGAGGCATTGTGAGCATGTAGATCGGCTATTTTCACAATTTTATGCCTCTATATATTTGACAATTTGGACAATGTTTAATTTGTCATTTTAGAAATGTGAAGATATCCTCTATACGCTTAAACTTTATGTTGGTTTGTTTACAGTTGAGTGAGAAAACAATATTTCACATTAAGTTAATCATCTGAGGACCTCCGAAAATATTTGGGGGGTCGTGTGTGATGTGATGACGTCATCAAACGATAAAGTCGACTTCCACTCAACTTTTTACTGAGTCGAGTCGACTTGCAAAAATCACAAGCCGTTAATGCCCTATAGTGTATAGTAGATATTAGTGTGGAATCTCTGTGTGCAACCTGCGTTCCCAGGGTCCGAATTGAAAAAAGAAATCACAACCAAAAGCGAGCTATGCTCTATGAGTTCATTTAATTTTAGTCAGGAACACTCAAGTCTTTTTTTTTTTTTTATTTTTATCCCACGATTTTTGTAACCCATTTTTTCACCCGGTGCCAATTGCCTAAGCTGTGATCCTGGGCTCTACTCTCCCTCTGCCAACCTGGGGAGGGCCCCGAACTGAGCTCATGCTTCCTTCAATGCATGAGGAGTGAGCAGGCCGCTTCTTATCACCTGACAGGGGGAGCTTCCCCGGTTGGACGTAGCGCGTGGAAGGAACACGTTATTCCAACCAGTTCCATTCCCCTCCATCAGGCGCCCCGGCTGGCCAGGGGGAGGCTTTATAGAGACCAGGATTACTGCATGTTTTTGTGAGGGTATCTACCCTAGGAGACACGGGGAGAACATGCAAACTCCACACAGAAAGGCCCTTTTGCCAACCCCACCTAGGGTGTGGGCACTGATGACGCGGAGGAGGGAACACGCCCCCAGCACCCACAGTGTCCCCCGGCGGGAATCGAACCCAGGACCTTCTAGCTGTGAGGCGACAGCACTACTGACTGCGCCACCGTGCCCCCTAAGGAACACTCAAGTCTTATGGTTAAAGTCGATTTAACCATTTATTGCATACATGGAATACAGTTCATCTTGAAGTTAAAGGGCTCTGCGTTCGGAGATGTTCCCTAATCTTATTCGAGCAGCTCGCTGTGCAAAATCAGGGATCGCTAAGCAAAACCCCACATAGGGATACAATCGTAGTACAATAGCAATACATTGACATATTCGCTTGAATCAGCAGACCTTATGCTACGGTATATACACAGGGCCAGGGGTATGTGTCTTTAAGTATGCCTTTAAGTAGTTGCCGGGCTGCAGAGGTGCATTATGGGATGTGCTTGGTGCTGTGTTTACTTCATGTTCAGGTAGAGAAGAGTGTGGCCACGCATAATACAGAGAAGTGATATGGCTGTTCATGTGATTTGGTGGAATATATTTTTGTTTATTAAATCACCATGCAGTTCTACAGCACGGACTCCTTACAGTACTTATTTTAGTATAGAATAAAGTTAAGGATTACTCTGAAACGAAGAGGAAGGTGGTTATAGCGTGCACAGGGGTCCTGCATCCGCGTTCCTCCTCACCTGAAGAGCCGGTTGGCCGAGGAGCCCCTGTAGGCGATGTTGTTGAAGAACACCTCCAGCTCGTTGTCGTTGTCAAAGTCCGCGGCGATGACGGTGCGCACCGGAGACGGCATGGAGAACTTCTGAGAGGCGATGTCCTGTAGGGAGACACCACACCGCACGATGTTAGTGACATGTCTATCTGTACGAGACACCACACCGCACAACGTTAGTGACATGTGTCTATCTGTACGAGACACCACACCGCACAACGTTAGTGACATGTGTCTATCTGTACGAGACACCACACCACACGACGTTAGTGACATGTGTCTATCTGTACGAGACACCACACCACGCGACGTTAGTGACATGTGTCTATCTGTACGAGACACCACACGACGTTAGTGACATGTGTCTATCTGTACGAGACACCACACGACGTTAGTGACATGTGTCTATCTGTACGAGACACCACACCACACGACGTTAGTGACATGTGTCTATCTGTACGAGACACCACACCGCACCGCACAACGTTAGTGAAACATGTTCAATGTTCATTGAAGAATTGTTCTTTAGATCAACGTGTGCCTGTTATCTCTCCTAATGGTACCACATCAATACAGCATGGAATTATGGACAAAATCTTATCCAATGACAACAAAATCGAAAGGTTTTGGGTCTGAGAGGCTAAGTGTCATCAAATGGTGGTCTGTGTCAGTGCGAGCGTTTCAGGCAAACATCGTGCACTTTATGAAAGAAGCATGAAATTTGGCACACAGTTAGAACATGCCATATGGAACATTTTTGGCTTTAGGGGCATCGCAGATTTGTCTTGGGAAACTTGTGGGAGGCAATCAAAGTTGCTCTCATAGACTTTACTATAGAGTAAAATAATACAAAAAATAAATATGCTTTAAGTAGCATGTGAGGGGTCAAACTAGGTGTTTTTCGGGATTCTGAATCCAATGCAAGCATTTGTTTTGCACGAAAAACGTTCCTTTCCGAGAAACGGCCCGCCACAAAACTTTGAAAAGTGATGACTCATCACTAAAACATAGTTTTATCGGGTCCGTTTTTAGCCCAAGGAATGTTATTCCTGCAAAACAAATGTTTGCATTGGATTCAGAATCCCGAAAAACACCTAGTTTGACCTCTCACATGCTACTTAAAGCATATTTATTTTTTGTATTATTTTACTCTATAGTAAAGTCTATGAGAGCCCAACTTTAATTGGCTCCCACAAGTTTCCCAAGACAAATCTGCGATGCCCCTATAGCCAAAATTGTTCCATATGGCATGTTCTAACTGTGTGCCAAATTTCATGCTTCTTTCATAAAGTGCACGATTCCATCAAAATACTGCCCGAAACGCCTGGACTATGTCACAAATGCAGAATAAATAATGGACCTTGATATGAAAAAGTTTGAAAATCCCTGACATACTGTAGAGTAGACCATCAGTATACCAGCACTGCTTCTTGTGGAGGGGGCTAATACCCAGAATTCAATGCCACATTAACCCATGCATTTAACCATTATTTTATGCTTTAACAATCAAAAAATAGCAGCTCTACAAGCTCACAGCGCAGCACCGAGTGCCGGAGCCCCGCTGCGAGCTTGTAGATCTGCTATTGTGAAAAGTAGCTTAAGTCTTTGAATATTTTTGACCCGCTTCTAAATGACTTCTAAAGTTTTTTGAAACAGCATGTTTCTATGTCAGTTGTTCTCAAAGTGGATTCCAGGGACTCTGTGGGTTCCTTTAGGGGGGTCTAAATTGACCCATACAAGTCTGTAACTCTGACAGTGTACAAATAGAACCAAATGAACCCTGACAGGTCCATTTGGTTCCATTTGAAGACCTTGATGTGAAAGTTTGAGAAACACTGTTCTATGTCAGTGGTTCTCAAACTTTTTCATGTCAACCCCCGTCTCAAAATATTATTTATCGGGGACCCCCCCAGAAGCAAATATTTGAGTTACAAGTGTTCGCTTCAAAAAAAGATATATTCAAAAATGTGCACGCATTTTCATGATTTTTCAAAAATAGCAGATCTACAAGCTTGCAACGTGGCACTCGGTGCCACGCTGCGAGCTTGTATATCTGCTATTTTTCAATAGCATAAAATAATGAGTGACACAGATGCAGGTCTAAATGGGTTAAGAAACAATAGCATTCACCATTCACAGACCTAATGGAGTTCTGATGACATGAGCAAAACACTGTAGCTGTACAGATGTGCTCACACAATGATTAGGCTACTGCTCTTTCTATTGCCATTCTGACCGCACACTGTTTCTGATTATTTCCAACATGCGTACTTTGGAATTGCATTATGCATCTTCGTATGCCATTCCACGCACTATTGCATTATTGCTGACCATACCGCTTTTTATTTCATGTTGCTTTCTTGGGTTCCAAACTGCTGTATTGTTTTTGCAAAGTGATTTGCCAAAGTTGATTTGAAGTTAACTCATTAAAAGCCTCAGACATTAACGGATTATAATATCCAGAGTGCCTCCCACCCCCCCCCATTCACGGCCGTTCTCTTATTTTGTCTTATTTTGAAGGCCACCGGAAGTACTTCCGGTCTGACGTCATCGGATCCTTCGACTGAACCGATCATTGTTTATGTGGAGCCATGCTGGATCGGCTCGTAGCGTTTATACATGTGTTTTATAAGCGAGCATCTGCCTCCATCTTCGCTTCTAAAGTGTAGTTTTGAGATAATGGACATTAAAGATGAGGCGGCCCGTCCACCTCAATGTTATGGGATGACTATTGTGTGCTCGTGGAGCCGTGATGATGACAAATCAGCGCGGATTTCGTCTCCGGAGCGTCGGCCATTGTACTAGGTATTTTTACTCGCCGTTACAGTAATATATTACTTTTCCCGCGACATCGCGTGGATGGCACTATAGATACTCTATTACTTTTCCTGCGACATCGCGGGGTTGGCTTTTAATGAGTTAATATGTTTTACGGGCCGCTGACCTGCGCACTATAGTGCACATAATATGTACCGTATGTACAGTATATGGATACACAGCAGGCTGGCATGCACACAGGTGGGGGTCGGCAGCCAAATATACATAACATTTGAGAACCTACTGTTTTATCGTATTGTACGACGCGTTGTGAGCTTATAGATCTGCTATTTTCAGAGTGCAACACCCGAGGGCAACATTTAGTTCTACTGGATTTCTTCTCCACTAGTCCCTCCCTAACATTTTAGTCTAGTTTTTATTTGTTGACACAATTGTCAGTATATTTAGTCATGGTTGTAGTCATCATAGCTTAGTTTGTATTTATTTTTTTATCGAGTTTTTGTCTGTGAAAAAGGGGTAAGGCGACGAACATTTTCCGTCATGGTTTCAGTCGACGAAATCAACCCTGCGTCCATCCTCTGCCCAGCGGCCATCGTGCCCCCGGGCGGCGCCTCTCTGCGACGCCTGCCGGGGGAGTTTTCTTTTTGGCGTTGGCAAAGTAACGGATATCTGCTGGCTTCAGCGAGGCGGTGATAAGTCGGGGAAGAGTTATAGACCCCCGGCCCCTCCACTCTGCCTCCTCTATTTACTCCCTGTTTTAATTATAAGGATCATAAAGCTGATGGGAGGAGGGAGGGAGGCCTGGACTGACCTTCCACTACTCAGGGTTAAGGAGAGAGGGGGGGGGGGGGGGGGGGGGTGGCCAACTGCCCGCTGCATGGACCACTGCAGGGGAGGAGGCCTGAGGTCTTGATTAAAAGGGTGAATGAATGGCTTTTGTGGGGGAAGTATTTTAAATTACAAGTACTCTAGTTATACCGTGCTCATAGTTTTGGAGTGGTGCATGCATGCAGTAGTTGATTGTTTTGAAGGCTCCTCTTGCACAAAGTAATGCAATGCAAGATAGAGGGCGCCAGATCCCGTTGAGTCACACCCTACCACTACTTCCTGTTCATCCACAGATTATTGATTCTAGTTGTGTTCTCCATTAGATTAAAGTGCTTTCTTTTCACTTCACTTCACTTCACTTGTATTACTTGTCAAAATACATTTTATTTGTCTGCCTCATTTCTTTTTTACCATCCCAAGTAATAAAAGTTGAAAAAAGTGAAAAGAAATCTAATGGAGAAAATGACTAGAATCAATGCTTTGTGACTAAAAGGGATCTGGCGCCCTCTATCTTGCAATGCACTACATTGTGCAAAAGGAGAGTTGGGTCAGGAGGACAGTGAGGAATGAATGACAGGGATCTGTCAATTTACAGAAGGTGTAACGGAGCAGCGCTGACTGTAGGGGCCGCTATAGCGGGGATTTTAGACTTTTTATAGAGGCTAGAATCTTAACACTCATTCACTGCCAACCAGGGATGTGCAGTGAATGATATAGAGAGGCATGGGCTGAAATTTCTAAAAGGGCCTTTTGGTGAAAATATCGAAAATATTTTCGGTACTTGATACCACACTGAACTAAGCATAATCAACTGAATACTGGAGATGTGGCGTAACGGCATGGATTTCTACACAGAGAGGGCAATTCTTTCAACATAAGATGCTGCATGCAAGTTCAGGAGAGTTTACTTTGGACAAGGCAATTCTCTTGAATGCTGCCTTCAGGTATGGCATGGAAAGAGGGCATTGCATTTCACCACAGTAAAAACTGCATTCATGGTCTGGAGAGGGCACTTTTTACAGACGGATAAAAGGGCAGGGGCTCAAGCCCCCTTTGATGTCTATGTGTGCACGTGCTTGGTGCCAACCACATTTAACCAAACTACTAACCGCTGCCAGCTCAATCACGGACACGCATGCGCTTTCTCAAATAAAAAATAAAAAATGGCCATTGCAATCCATAGTTATTGGCCGTTGAAAACTCCTATTGTAGCGAGACATGGCTAGACACGGAAGCATGAAAAAGATAAACAGGAAGCAGATCTTTCGATGAGGCTCCCCCAGAAAGGCAACATTTAACTTTCTTTTAGTCGACTAAATCTGCAGTTGATTTTGTCGACAAAATGTTATTTTGGCAGGGCTTTTAAAAGACTTTAAAGACTTGTGAATGCCTGATATATGGAGATCCCTGATGTCATGCAATATTAAGCCCATATCTGGGAATACCCATAGATGGACATATTGTGTCCGTCTCTGTTGTTTTAGGGCGGCCTTGACCTAAAGCTTGTCGCCCTTAGGGCGTCTTACTGGTTACCTCTGTTGACCTAAAGCTTCTCGCCCTTAGGGCGTCTTACTGGTTACCTCTGACAAAAGCCCAAGACAGATAGTCGGGGAGCCACAGGCCCAAAAGCTCAAAGAATAGGGTTTTACCTGTGACGTCATGACATACTTTTTATTTTAGTTTTTTCTATTCATTTGGTCATTAACACATGGGCGGCCAAGGTTTATAACATTTATAGCTGTTGCTGGTGCCACCATTGACTTACGTTATGTTTTGATGAGCCCCGCAAGCTTCGTGCGTGTGCACGTGCGTGTCCAGAGAAGATTGAGGAGGTACTCCATTTGTTTACAAACGCTCGCGAAACTCGCGGTAAAAAAATCGCGGTAAATTCGCGGTAAAGTGTCGCCGTGAAAACAATCAGCTCTCTGCCTCCATGGGGCTGTTTTTACCTCATTCTCAGATAAAGCCGTTCTTATGTTTCAAAGTAGAATCTAAAGCCATGTAAAATCCTTCCGTGTGGGGAGAGACAGGGGGCTTCCTGCCCTGGCTGGGTGACGTAATGGATTCAGGGCATGCAAAGGGAAGCTGCGGTCTCGAAAAGTTAACTATTTGTTGACTCGTCCCTCGACGATATAACTTCCTGTGGCAGGGTGACATCTAGTGGCCATAACTCGTCCCTGAACGAGTTTGGCTCCCCAAGTGTTAAGGTACACAGAATGAGAGGCCTGCTCTGTCGGAAACATTGCGAAAAATGGCCATTTGTATCACTGTCCCATCGACTTCACTATACAGGAAAAAAACACACCAAAATAAATATGCTTTAAGTAGCATGTGAGGGGTCAAACTAGGGGTTCTTGATGATTCTGAATCCATTACAAGCATTTGTTTTGTATGAAAAACATTCCTTGGGCTAGAAAACAGACCAAAAAAGCTGTGAAAAGTGATGACTCATCACTTTTCACAGTTTTGAGAGGCCGAAATCTAGCCCAAGGAATGTTTTTCATGCAAAACAAATGCTTGCAATGGATTCAGAATCATCAAGAACCCTAGTTTGACCTCACATGCTACTTAACCCTTTCCAAGCCACGGGGAGCCCCTTAATGTTAAAACCGTACTATATCGAACTTCCTAGGGGGGGAGGGGCAGCCAATCGTCTTTTCCCGTACTTTCCCGTATTTACCGAAATAAATGATTTTCATCCGAAAATCAGCGATCGTCTAACCTTCCCTAGTCACCACTCGTGCATCGATAGCTCATGGCTGGGCTGAGATGAAGCAGAAGTTATATTGGCCTTTCCTTTTCCAAGGCACATTATCCCATTCGGTTACTGTCTGTACCCTGGTGCTTGTACAGCAGCCATGCTAGGGGCTATGCTAGCGAAAATTTTCAGTTCTGCTCTTGAGTCACACATGGATTAATTGCGGGGACATTTACGTGAACGGATCGCGCACGCGAAACGCACGGGGAGATCGATGATCGGCCAAAACACCCATTCTATCCCAACGGAGATCGAGAAAATCACGGTGAGTTACTGACCTGGGGAAAAAAAAAGAAAGAAAAAACAACGGCGCAGTTCAAGATGGAGGGGCTGCGGGCTCATGTTTATAAACATAATATTATGTCTCGATCACAATACAATAATAGAAATTTCACGGCTAATCTACCAACCCCCATTCTATTTCGGCTTAGAAAGTGTTAAAGCGTATTTATTTTGGTGTGTTTTTTCCTGTATAGTGAAGTCAATGGGAAACCTTTTTTCGCAATGTTTCCGGCAGAGCAGGCCTCTCATTCTGTGTGCCTTATTGACCAAATTAATAGAAAAAAACTAAAATAAAAAGTATGTCATGACACCACTGGTCCTGGGCCTGTGGCTCCCCGGCTAATAATGTCCGTCCCCTCAGGGGAGGAAGGTCACCTATCTGTCTCTCTGTCTGTCTCAAAAACTACCAGACCAAATGACACAAAACTTGTAGGAGTGTCGCATTTGCCCAATTAGATGCCATAACATTTTCAGATGGGGGTCCACTGCCAAATATGGTAAGACATAATCTGCCTCAGGTGTTAAATCATTTCAACACTGCATAATAATCACATTGTGTGTGGTTGTAATCAGTCTAGCCACTTCAAACCCTCTTCCTTAGTTGACTGGGATCCACTACTACTAGTCTGGATGGATCCAGGGGTGAGATGCCGTGGGCTCGGTTGGGCTCGGCGAGCCCACACTTCTTTTTTTCAAGCTGCACGTACGCACGCCCCACATGCACGCACACACGACCCGCGCGTGCACGCACGTCGCCAAGTTGTGTGACACCGCGGTCAGCACGAACATTTCAGTCCCCCTACCTGGCTAGCTGCTTTGCATAACAATACTCGGGTAGGCAGTTCTCACCTACGTCCTCATTTACACTTGTACACGGCCAGTTCGCCTTGCATTCTTTGCAGACAAAACGTCTCCTTTTGTGAACATCTCATCTGTTTACTTCACAAGAGTGGAAGAAAAACGAAGCAGTGTGTTGTTTTGTCAGAGCTGCATGCATAGCGGAGGGAGAGTTCCGGAAGTGTCTATGATTGTAATTTGTAAAGTAAAGTCTATAATGTAATATGTAAAGTTATTTTATATTTTATATAAAAAAATACATTAATTGAAACACACTAATTGAAACTAATTAACAATGTAACTAAATAATAAGAAATATAATTAGGCTACATTAAAAAGGTTGTGATGTTGAATACAGTATTTCAACTAGCACCGTGCGGCAGGCATGCGTGCATACATGCGCGTGCACGCGCGTGTACGTGACGTGCACGTGACGTCATGAATTTAGAGGGGTACCACTTCTAAAATCCATATCACACCACTGGATGGATCTAAATTCCAAATACTATGTCATCACGCAATGACATCACAACATTGTCATCACAACCAATGTACTTGTCTTTAAAAGCAAACGTCCAATAAACCAAATGTCATTCAACAACTATTCCAACTAATTAAACTGTCCTTTAACAACAAATCCTGTAGAGTTGGTGCTGCTGTGTGAAATGTTTCACTGGACAATAGATCTGAAAGGAGGACCTAAGACTATCTACCCTGCTGCTGTGGTAGTCGGACACAAGCTGTACTCATTTGGAGGATCCAACGATAAAAACAACGACAGGCGTCAGCTTGAAGTACACTTCTTCAACACAGTGTCTTTGCGTTGGAGGAAGCTGCCCCCAGTGACAAATGGAAGAGGACAAAGTCCCATTGAGGTTCCCTCCGGACGCAATGGCCACACAGCTGTGCCGGTAGAAGAAATTGTCTACATCTGGGGAGGATGCCATCCTTTCAGCAATGTGCTTTATGCCTTTGATGTCGACACCCATAGCTGGTTCAAACCCAAGATTTCTGGGACTATTCCAGGAGCAAGGAGGCACCACTCAGCCTGCGTATTGGAGAAGGTCATGTATGTGTTTGGAGGACGCACCAAGCTGACTGTATATAATGACATGTACAGGTTGGACACCAGCATAATGGTCTGGACTTCAATTAACACCAGAGGAACTCCACCTGTTTCATCATGTCACTCTGCCACCATCATCGGGACAAAGTTCTTTGTATTTGGGGTCTGGACGAGCAAGGGATACGCATACAAACAGGTCACAGTGTTTGACACAGAGACAAAGTGCTGGCTGAACAAGCCTACTGGACACCTTCTCCCTGAGGAACGTCATGGTCATTCAGCCTTTGCCTACAATGGAGAACTGTACATATTTGGTGGCAGCAACTGGAACCAGAACTTCAATGATCTGTGGAAATTCAGTCCAGAGACCTTTTCCTGGAAGCAGGTTGAGCCCAAGGGGAAATACCCCTGTAGGATGAATGGGATGAGCTGTTGCATGGTGGGAGATCGTATCATCATCCATGGAGGATACAAAGACAACAACCTCATTTCTGGTGACCTGTACATCCTAGACTTCAATCCCAGCCTGAAGATGTTATGCAAGCTAGCAGTCACTCAGCATGGTCTGGAGCAGTCTGGACTCCCACATGACATCAGGTGGGAACTGGCAATCATGACTACCAACAGCAAGAAAACAAAACGACAGCCTACAGTACTTAAGCCCAGTTCATATCAACGATCGTTCCGCTAGCCAATCACAGCGTGTCCTGTACAAAACAAACTTTGAGCTGTTTGTGCCACGATGTAGGCCATGCTTCTTGAAATGTACACTAGCATAAAATGCATGATGCAATACTACCTTTTAGTCTGTCATTTATCTCAGTATATTGTAGATAAAAGTTAACTCATTATCTACAATAGTATCTACAATCATCCAGACTAATATTGCTCAGAAAACAAGCGGTTATGTTATGTGTTCTCTTGCACTGTTAATTGTCTACACCAGTGGTTCTCAACCTGTGGTACATGTACCCATAGAGTTATACTAGTAAGACACCTCAGGGAAGCGCCAATTCTTGACTATCTGGCCAACCACAGTGTTTCTCTGACGATTCTAGTTGTTATCATTCTGGGGGGAGTTTGTTCATGTTTTTGTGAGGGTATCAACCCTAGGAGACACGGGGAGAACATGCAAACTCCACACAGAAAGGCCCTATCGCCAACCCCACCTAGGGTGTGAGCGATGGGGCCTAAACATGGAAATGTGGAGAACACTATATATGGAGATAGTCCAGTCCATCATGTCATAATGGGACTACCGTCATAGACAGTAGCCATTGTTAGGCCGGAGTCAATGGCTGTGTCTATGACGGTAGTTCCATATGACATATTGGACTAGACTATCTCCATATATAGTGTTATCCACATCTCCATGTTAGGACTCATATATGGGCATAAAAAGTATGTCATGTGACATCACTTCCTGTACAGACAGTCAGCCATTGACTCCGGATTAACAATGGCTACTGTCTATGACGGTAGTCCCATATGACATATTGGACTAGACTATCTCCATATATAGTGTTATCCACATCTCCATGTTTAGACAGCCAATGACTCCGGCCTAACAATGGCTACTTTCTATGACGGTAGTCCCATATGACATGATGGACTGGACTATCTCCATATATAGTGTTATCCACATTTCGTGTAGCCGCCCTGTACAGGAAGTGATGTCACAACTCGCTGACATCACACTGACATCACAGAGGATACGGAAGGACGGTCACGAGGATACGGAAGGAAGGAAGGAAGGAAGGAAGGACACTCAAGCGACCTTCGGTCGCAATAATAATAATAGAGAGGACACCAGATATCCCTGCCTGTCCACTTGCATTGAGTTGCTCACCCAGCGCATGAAGCATACTTCCGCGTTTGGAAACGCCTCCGAAACGTGACGTAGTGGGGCTTCTGTGACACAATTTGCGTCATAGTTTGTGTTCATGGACGCGCTGGGGCCCCAATTCATGAACGAGCACTTCCGCTATGAACACGCAGCCAATACAAAGAAGCCTAGAATGCGCGTTCGTCGTTAGTGGCCCCAACTGCAGTACCTCAAACGGCCACCATGTCCATGGCGCTTCAGAGCTCCTCCTAGGTTCCGGGGGCTTGCATGTACTCTGGTGGTACTCAGAGGAGTCTCCCGAAAAAGAAGAAAAAAGACATTAAGTGGAGTGAAATGTTTGCCTGGCTCCAGCCCATAGACCCGCCCACTCTCTGAGCGGACTGGTTCTCTTGGTCTGGTGTTGTCATATGACGCTAAAGTTTCTCTGGTTTAGGCAGAACCAAGCCAATGAGAGCCGGAGCCTCGGAGGAGGGGGTGGGTCTAACTTTTGAAAATCAACAGATACCCACAAGGAGCGCAAGGGGGAAGGGGAGCAGTGGTAGCTGGAGCGGGGAATCGTACCTGCGACCTCTGGGGCCTCCGGAGTCCTAGGTGTGGACACTAACCACTCAGCCACCACTTCAAAGGGGGGTTGTGCACACCTCGTTAGCATGAAAGACAACGACCTGTTTGATGCCTGTCATAGAGGGGAGGGGGGGATGTTTTTGTGTACACACAAGTCAAACACAACCCCTCCCACCAGATCTCTTGTGATTGGGAATTTCAAATCCCCTCCCCTTTGAAATCTTTTGTCAATGGGACAATGTCAGACTCAAGCTCAGCGCAGAGTCTGAAATCAGGCTAGTGAAATGTTGATATATTGCAATACAGGTAGTTCTGACCTACAGCAGTTGGCTGAAATGAGCATGACAGCACACCTAGACGTTAATAAAAGATCTGAGAACGGATAATACCTCTAAAATGACAAATTAAACATTGTCCAAATTGTCAAATATATAGAGGCAGATGTATATAGAGGCAGAAATTGTGAAAATAGCCGATCTACATGCTCACAACGCCTCGCATCGCGAGGCGCTGTGAGCATGTAGATCTGCTATTTTCACAATAGAAAGTATTTTCTTTTTTTCAACTTTGACTTTCGACTTTCTCTGGTGGGAGTCGACTTGTGTAATGAAGTCGACAGAGTCGACTTGACGACTTTTTCGTTAATGCCCTAGTGAATGGTTGAATAGGATGGGGTCTACGGACCTGTATTTTAACATCAGTTATGGTGATGTGTTCTGACGTGGTGCTTGGTGTAAGTGTAATAAGGTTAAAGGTGATACACCATGAAATTAAACTTTTCCTATTTTAAAACCTTTTTTTGGGGTCTCACTAGCACCTTCTATCCTCACAAAGTCCCATTTCTGACCGTTGTGTCTTTTCTCTGGGCGAAAGTATCCCACGGGTTCTCAAAACAGGCTATCCAGATTTGCTGCCGATGATGACGTCATCATCGGCCGTTTTTGAAGATTTTTTTTTCTTTAAATTGGTGGTACTGCAGCTGAAAATGCTCTGAGAGCCATTCAAAAATGAGAGAGGCTCTCTATTCAGGAGTGGTAATTTAGCCTCAACCCTTTTGAAAAACGTTTTTGGGACATAAACAATATGACATAAATACTTTTTAAATGCATGGTGTATCACCTTTAAGAACCCCTGGTCTACACTATGGTCTAGCACTGCAGCTGCTGTATAGTGTTGTATATTGTGTGTTGCACAGACTGTGGGACCTGGATATCAATAAAGGCCTTATCTTTTATCTCTCATTGACTGCCAACACTGTTTTTCGACTTAATGTATGTCGTTCCCTGCCACAAGATTGTCACGAACCTTTCAGATATTCAGAGAATATTCCACGATGCTCCGATTTCCTCGTGGGAGGACTCAAAAGATGACCATGATACTGACCTTATCGTGGCCATGTTACTGAAATGACACTGACCATAATACTGTCCCTATACTGACCATCTATTAATTAATCTATTAATTAATTTAGCGAATGTCTGTCCGCCGTCTGTCTGCAGTACTCTGACGTCATAGTACTGACATCACAGACTGGCCTGGACACGGAACACCATGTATGGGCATAAAGATCTTCCCAATCCCAACGGGCACTCCGACATTACCTCTGAGACTCCTACATTCAATCCCTCAGATACTGTGCACACCCCCGGGCACAGGACTAGTGATAAATAATTTGAGACATTATTTGTGGGCTCCCACGCATGTTATCTTCATTATTTCTTTATATATCAGTCAGTCAAGTTCTCCTCAAA
>NC_137833.1:7284611-7287111 GCF_963921795.1 Nannobrachium achirus | reverse complement strand
CAATCATGTGATGTCTCTCTGCTCAGTGGGCTGGTGCTACTGAAGGATTGGAACTCTCCACTTAGTTGCCGCCCAGCCCAAACATTACCATAACTATCCTAAAACTACGGCAGTTTTTTCTTTCTTTCTTTCTTTTTGCACACTGGCCCACTAGTATTGTCAGCCCACCTGGCATATGCCCAGTATACCAAATGCCAAGTCCACCCCTGGGTTTCCTATTGACGGAAAAACATGTGTAATTGATAGTAAATAAGTAATTTTGGGGGTGAACTACTTCTTTCCCAAATGACTTTTTATCTATCGATTACTTGCCCCATGGAGATTTGAATTAAAAATGTTCTGTTAAAATCTACAGTGCTATGGTAACAGAGCATGAATCATAAAGTACATTGTAAAAACCATTTCACATAAACATTTTTATCACAGAACATAGGCTATAGCCTATTCAATTAAAGGGTTCCTATGGGCAGCACTGGAGGGAGAGGTCTTCTTTTATACCACCTGGTAAATGGAAAATCCATCTACTCTAGATTCAGTTCGAAGGAGTTTGGAGTCTAAATCACCACCTCTTCTGGATGTCTTAAGGTGTTCTACTCTATCACTATAGGTTACAGATCTGCTATGGAGTGAGCGGTTTAGAAACTGAAGCCAGATGGATTTTCCGTCTTTTTTTACAGTCTGTTAACCCGGGTGCTATGACGAATAGCTCTTCTTCAAGAAATCTTTCAAAAATGGTTCAAACTAAAAGTGAAATAGTTTAGGCCAATAGCAAATGTCTTTGCACCCCTCACTTTGAGCACAGAGCACTTTATGAGCATGATAAAAAAAAAAAGAAAAAAAAAAAATCTTAGTCTCTGTCTAAGAAGTCTTCCGTAACAGTTTATGTGAGTATTTTTCTGTATGATTTTTATCCCACGATTTTGCAACGCTCTGCGCTCCCTCTGTCATAATGGGGAGAGCAACTGACTGACCTCATGCTTCCTTCTATGAGTTAGGAGTCCAAGTTGCTTCTTATCACCTGACAGGGGGGAAGTTTCCCCCGGTCGTAGCACGTGGAAGGAACACATTATTCCAACCAGTTCCTTTCCCCTCCATCAGGCGCCCCGGCTGGCCAGGGGGAGGCAGTATAGAGACTAGGATTACTGCATGGTTTTTGTGAGAGTACCTACCCTAGGAGACACGGGGAGAACATGCAAATTCCACACAGAAAGGCCCTTTTGCCAACCCCACTTACTTGCCTATTGCACGGAAAACAGCCCATCTTGTCGATGTCGCTAGTTTCAGTGCAGGACGACGACCGCAGCGTACCTTGAAGTGAGCGCGTACCTTGAACCTCTGCTTGCGGTTGTTCATCTGGATGTAGAGGCGGTGCGGCCCGTTCCAGTTGCCGTACACGATGTCCGTCTTGCCGTCGCGGTTGAAGTCGGCCAGAGCCACGCCGCGGCCGTGCTGCATGGGGTCCTCCACACCTAGGGGTGGGTAATGGGTATTACACCACATAGGTTCATATAGAGGCTGAAATACAGTATACCATGGGTCTTCAACAGGGGGTCCGGGACCCCTAGGGGGACCTCAGAGTTACTACAGGGGGTCCTTCAAATCTTTGTGAGATAGAAACCTTTTTTCTCCTTTTTTTATATTAACCACTTGAACCTTAGCGTCCATATTCTGAGAACTTTCGCCAAAAATAGCAGGTCTACAAGCTCACAACGCCTCGCGCTGCGAGGCGTTGTGAGCTTGTAGATCAGCTATTTTCGGCAAAGAGGTTTGGTGTAGAGTGAAAGGTCTTGTTGACGGTTCAAGTGGTTAAATATCTGAAAACACAAATTGACTTGAATCAATAATACACTGATTGTGCTGTCAACCAATTGAACTATGGAATCTCTGAACAGGTTGTGGGGGTCCCTGCTTCATCTCTCTCTCAACTATGGCCAGAAAATGTTGAAGACCCCCGCTGTACTGTACTGTGTGTGTGTGTGTGTGTGTGTGTGTGTGTGTGTGTGTGTGTGTGTGTGTGTGTGTGTGTGTGTGTGTGTGTGTGTGTGTGTGTGTGTGTGTGTGTGTGTGTGTTTACCAGCTTGCTGTGCCACGTCCGTGAAGGTCCCGTCTCCGTTGTTCTTGAACAGGAAGTTGGGTCCGTACTCGTTGTCACAGAACACGTCCGAGTGCGTCTGACTCACGATGGGACCCACCACCACCCCTCTGCCCCCTGGACGGAGAGAGAGAGAGAGAGAGGGAGAGAGAGAGAGGGAGAGGGCGAGAGAGGGAGAGAAGGGTCAAACTCGTTCTTCTGCTATACCACCAAAATGTGGAACGCCTTACCGAAGGCCATAAAGGAGTGTGGATCACTAGCATCCTTTAAAATCGCCCCGAAAAACCACTTACAGGCGGCAGCCGTTTGCAACTGGTAAAAACAAACCTAGCCCAGCCCTACCCTCCCCTGACCCTTCTTTGTATTTGCTTACTGTTTGTATAGACTTACTGTTTTTTGTTTATTCTT
>NC_137833.1:7229611-7282111 GCF_963921795.1 Nannobrachium achirus | reverse complement strand
TTGACTACAAGAGATTAAAGGTATTCCACTTTGAACTAAACTTTTGGTCAGTTTATCGTCTACTCAGGCTTTTGTGAACACCCTGGACAGATTGTAATTTGCTTGATTCAATATTTACATATTTGATATTCATTTTATCAGACACTACCCATCCAGGGCCCATTCCTACACAAACCCGTTGTAACTTCAAACTCCATTTTAACCATGATAGATTCATAAAAAACACCCTGTCTTTTTTTCTAGGGACTTTTCTAGTGACTCATTGAGTGGCCATCCCGGGTATACCCGGCAGTGTTGTTTTTGACAGCAAATGTTGATGTAGTTTTAGTCAGTCTTTTGAATAAAATGTCATTTAGTTTTAGTCATAATTTAGTCACCTGAAAAGTTTTAGTTTTAGTCTAATTTTAGTCGACTAAATATAAGATTTTAGGCGACTAAATCTACAGTTGATTTAGTCGACTAAAATGTATTTTGGCAGGCCTTGATGGCATCGTAATGACTGATTTTACACTTGGTTGTGTGCTGAAAATAGCAGCAATATAGCAAAGCTCACAACGCGTCGCAGCGCGACGCGTTGTGAGCTTGTAGATCGGCTATTTTCAGCACGCAACACTTGAGAGCAACCAAACATAAAATGACTCTCTTCTCCACTAGTCCCTCCCTAACGTTTTAGTCTAGTTTTTATTTTGTTGACGAAATTGTCAATATATCTTAGTTTTAGTCACCACAGCTTAGTATTTATTTAGTTTTTATTTCGTTTTCGTCAGTGAAAAAAACACAGTCGACAAACATTTTTCGTCATAGTTTTAGTCGACGAAATCAACACTGATACCCGGGCAGAATAGGGTGCATAAAGAATAGGCTGCATAAAGTGCCTATCCCGGTGTAACGGAGGTGAATCAGACCTCCCCACCCGGGCTTCGAACCCGGGCCTCCCGCGTGAGACATCTTAACCATTACTCCAAAGGGATATCCCTATGAGACGAGGGAGATACTAGACTTTTTGAGGCTTCAAGGCTAGGGCTGCGACTCTCTCCGTCACACCGGGTTGGCTCGGGATATATACTGTAAATACAGTAAAGTTCTTTCTCCTCACCCTGGGGTCCGGGCTGTCTGTTCCGCAATAGAAGAAGCCTCATTTACCCGAAAAAATACATTTTGATCCCAAGGCTGGCATTTATCACGGAAAAATAGCGCTTGCATGGTGGCTTTCTACCGAGTGCCACCAAGAAACCCAGCTTCTACACTAGATCCGGGGTAAGGTTGAAAAAAATAAAGTCACATATGCACCCCCTCATCCCTTCAAAGTAAGGGCACTAAATGTGAGCTGGCCGTGTTTTTTCGATAACTTTTAACTGATAAAATTAATATCAAATATCTAAATATTGAATCAAGCAAATTACAATCTGTCCAGGGTGTTCACAAAAGCCTGAGTAGACGATAAATCGACCAAATGGAATATCCCTTTAAGGTGTAGTGGAGAATAAAGAGGAGTGTGCCTAGTAGTGTATATATTATGTATACCCCTGGGGGACAAAGAGTTTAAGTTGTCTTTCCATCGCGTGCAGATCGACAAATTTGGTGTAGAGGGAAAAAGGACGGGGCCTCTGGAGCAGTGGTTCTCAACCCTTTCAGGCCGTGACCCCCAAAATAATTATATTTTAACTGGGGACCCCCCAACCCTGACGAGCACTAAGAGTTGAGGCATTACATTTTATATAACACGGTTCTATTGTGAAAATAGCAGATCTACATGCTCACAACGCCTCGCAACGTGAGGCGTTGTGAGCATGTAGATCTGCTATTTTCACAATTTCAGCCTCTAATATTTGTCACTTTAGAGGTGTTAAAAAGTCTTTAAATTGTCACTTTAGAAATGTGCAGATACCCTCTATTCACTTAAAATGTATGTTGGTTTGTTTACTGTTGAGTGAGAAAACAATGTTGCACATTGAGTTAATCATCTGGGGACCGTCCCCAACATAATTTGGGGACCCCCCCCTGGGGGTCCCCGACCCACAGGTTGAGAACCCCTGCTCTGGAGGACTCTGGTCAACTACAGTACATGTACAGTAGATAGGATTTAAATGGTTAAAGTCTTCTCCTTTCCATTTGCGTGCCTGCAGCCGCTCTACCAGATTCTCCGTTAAGTTCCTCCTTGCGCAGTAGCAGTGCCAGCATCGTAGCGGCACCGGACACTAGTAAAAGTCTAATGATGGAGTTGAGCTGCTTATGATTGGATCTCCAGTATGCAGAGTCAGCGCGGGGTGTGTGTGTGTGTGTGTGTGTGTGTGTGTGTGTGTGTGTGTGTGTGTGTGTGTAGGAGGGGGTGGGGGGGGGTCACCTGATTTACCGCCCTGATCCGTCAGGCCCGACGCAAACACTGCCAGCCTCCCCGCCATAAAACTCCCCCCCCCCCCCCCCCCCCCCCCCCCCCGCGCCCCTCCTCTCCTCTCCCTGAGACATGTAGCCATCAGATACACAACTCTCACCACGTGTCCCTCTGCGCTGATTAATGGGAGAATGATGACAAATACATATACAGTATATCACTCACACTGTAAGTCATTCATTCCCGCACCTGCCGACTGGCTGGCTGGCTGTCTCTTGCCCCCTAGTGGCTATGACGGCGTCCTACAATTCTGATTTCCCTGAACTGGAACGCATTACGCATTATTGGTAAAAATGGTAAATGGTGCATTTATATTGCGCCTTTATCCAAGGCGCTTTACATAGATTGTGCATCACATTCACCCATTCACACACACATTCATTACATTCACCCATTCACACACATTCATTACATTCACCCATTCACACACACATTCATTACATTCACCCATTCACACACATATTCATTACATTCACCCATTCACACACATTCATTACATTCACCCATTCACACACACATTCATTACATTCACCCATTCACACACATTCATTACATTCACCCATTCACACACACATTCATTACATTCACCCATTCACACACATATTCATTACATTCACCCATTCACACACATTCATTACATTCACCCATTCACACACACATTCATACACCAATGGCAGAGGAAACCATGCGCAGCGGAGCAACTAGGGGTTCAGAGTCTTGCTCAAGGACACTTCAACACTAAAGGCCCTGTGACAGATATTTTTTTATCTGTATCTTACCATCCACTTGAATGGAGAAAGAGTTTTTTTTTTTTTTATATAATTTTTATCCTACGAGTTTGTAACCCATTTTCACCCAGTCCCAATTGCCTATGTAATCCTGGGCTCTGCTCACCCACTGCCGCGCCTGGGGAGACAACGGACTGACCTCATGCCTCCTTCTATGCATGAGGAGTCCAAGTTGTTTCTTTTCACCTGACAGGGGGGATTTCCCCGGTTTGGACGTAGCGCATGGAAGGAACACGTTATTCCAACCAGTTCCTTTCCCCTCCATCAGGCGCCCCGGCTGGCCAGGGGGAGGCATTATTGAGACCAGGATTACTGCATATGTTTGTGAGGCTCCCGACCCTAGGAGACATTGGGAGAAGAATATGCAAACTCAACACAGAAAAGCCCTTTCGCCAACCCCACCTAGGGTGTGGGCAGTGGGCACTGATGACGTGGAGGAGGGAACACGCCACCAGCGCCCGCGGGAATCGAACCCAGGACCTTCTAGCTGTGAGGCGACAGCCACCGTGCCCCTTATACGTATAGTAACTGTCTTCTAAATTCCCTCAAGGACCACCGGTGGTCCCCCCGGACCACTGGTTGAGAGAGAACCACTGTGCTAGAACAAGGAGGGGGGCGCAGAGAGGGGGTGTCAGAGGGGTATTAGCCGGGCTCTTTCGGCCCTGTCAGCTGTTTACTCCAGTCAAAGTCATGAGGAGGCAGAGAGGGAAGGACGGAGCTCCCATAGATCAGCGTGGACCATGCAGCTCAATGGGCCAGAGATGGCATCTATCATTACACTGCCTCCGCAGGCAGCAGCGCGTCACACCACAACGCCTGCTAGTGGGATAGCCAGGGGGGGCCCCATCTAGCTGGAGCCACCGTCAGGGGTGTCACAACCAAATTAATGCTGGGCCCTGGGTACAAGGATTCACTGCGGGGCCCCCCATGAATGTTCTTCATAGGGGGAGGCGGTTTAAACCCATTTATTTTGTGCTTTAACCATTGAAAAATAGCAGATCTACAAGCTCACAGCGAGCTTGTAGATCTGCTATTTTGAAAAAGAAAAAAATGTTTTGCTATTTTTGAAAAAGTCTTTCAATATTTCCTTCTAAGGGTTTTTTTTTTTTTTTTGGAAAAACCTGTTTCTATGTCAGTGGTGCTCAAGTGAAGGACCCCCAAAATGATATGTATTTGGCCACGTACCGCCATCTCAAAACGTTCCAGGACCCCCCTGGAGCAAAATTTGCAAATGTTCGCTTAAAAAATAATATTTTTCGCAGATTTTCACGACTTTTCAAAAATAGCAGATCTACAAGCTCACATTGCGGCACTGTGCTTGTAAATCTGCTATTTAATTTAATAATAATTAGGGCCCCTTCACCTTGGGTCCAAGAAACTCGGTCCCACTTTCCCCCCCTTGTGACGCCCCTGGCACTGTTTCATATGAAAAGGCACCCCACCCACCCACTCCCCCTCCCCTCCCCTCCCCTCCCCTCCCCTCCCCTCCCCTCCCCTCCAAACACTGGTCTGTTCAAGTCAAGCAGATTCAGCAGTGAATCAACTAATGATTATATCATGCTTCCATTCATGTTCTATTACAAACCGTGTCAGATTTTTTTCTTCTTCTTTTTTCTTTAGATTGGCTGATCTGTGCAGAATATAAAATGATCTTGCCGCCGTATAGCCTGAATGGCCAGAATGTTTCACACACTTGTGGTGGGATGTTAGTGTGTGTGTGCGTGTGCGTGTGCGTGCCTGCATGTGTGTGTGTGGGGCAGCGTCCCATAATAATTCTCGAGTCTCGACTAATGCCGTGCCCGTCCGTAGTGGGCCGTTCTGCTCATCCCATCGACTCCACACTCCACTTCTTTTGGGTCATCAGCAGTATTATAACTAACAAATGAGAGAGTGTAAATGAAACCAAATGGACCCTCATTTTACGCATTATTGTTTATCATCATTTAACTGCGTTACTTCATTTACAAGAAGTCTAGTCACAATTAGAGAATGTAGAAGAATTGTTATTTTGATCAATGTGACAAATCTTATGCAAACGATAACAAAATATTATAAGTCTTTGGATCTGAGAGACTAAATCTAATCAAATGGACGTCCGTGGCTCAAATGTAGAATAATTAATGGAACTTGACATGAAAGAGTTGAAAACCACTGTTCCAGCACTTCACTTCTCTTTCTCTTTTTCTGGCTTTTTCCCAGGAGCTCCATATACATGTATATCAGTCTCCATCCAGGGGTACAGGGTTCATATTATGCCCCTCTCCACCTCTCCATCCAGGGGTACAGGGTTCATATTATACCCTCTCCACCTCTCCATCTAGGGGTACAGGGTTCATATTATGCCCCCTCTCCACCTCTCCATCTAGGGGTACAGGGTTCATATTATGCCCCTCTCCACCTAGGGGTACAGGGTTCATATTATGCCCCTCTCCACCTCTCTATCCAGGGGTACAGGGTTCATATTATGCCCCTTTCCACCTCTCCACCTCTCAGGGGTACAGGGTTCATATTATGCCCCTCTCCACCTCTCGAGTGTAAATCAAGGCTCAGGCGTCTGTCTGGTGGTTCTCTGCTGTGTTCTCCATTAAGCCATCGAGACCGAGAATGCATCTTTGTTACATTAGATTTTCACCACTTGTTTCATGGCTTTAACTATTGAAAAATAGCAGATCTACAAGCTCACTGCGCGGCTGCAAGCTTGTAGATCTGCCATTTTTGAAAATGTTTGAAAAGTCTTTGAATTTGACTCGATTCTATAAATGTCTTCTCTAAAATCCTTCCTCAAAATCAGTGTTCTCAAACTTTTTCATGTCAAGGAGCCCCCAAAATTACATGTATTTGGCCGCGGACCCCCCCCCCCCCCCCCCATCTGAAAATATGTTGTTCAGGACCCCCCCAGTATAGCAAAGATTTTACTTTTAGTTTACTTTTGAAAATGATTAGATTCGAGGAAGATTTGCACACATTTTCACAATCTTTCAAAAGTAGCAGATCTACAAGCTCACAGCCCGGCACCACGCTGTGAGCTTTGTATATCTGCTATTTTTCATAGCTAAAGCATAAAATAATAATTCCGGGGTCTAAACGTGTTAACACCATGATGAGCCCCGGCATGATCGAAAAACACACGTGGTCATATTGACCTTCCTTCTCGGAGGCTGACGTTCCTTCACTCTCTCTCTCTCTCTCTCTCTCTTTCCCTCCCTCCCTCTCTCCCTGTCGCTCTGTGCAGACACGAGAGAACACACACACACACACACACACACACACACACACTGCACGACAAGCACACACACACACTGCACGACAAGCACTCCGCCACTCGATCGTTCAGCCGTAGCGAGCGTGCGAGCGCCGCCGACCCACCGGTGAACTTGTTGACTCCGGCCTGCTCGGCCACGTTGGACAGGGCGATGACGCCCTGGGACAGGTCGCTGGCAGCCTCATCCATCTCGATGAGGGCGTGCGGTCCCACGCTGCCGCTGGCGTAGTTGGCGATGTAGATGGCGTAGCGGCCCGTGCCTGGAGAGACATGGCATAAAAATACTTCATTAATACAATTTTTATCCCACGATTTTGTAACCCATTTTCACCCTGTGTCAATTGTCTAATGTCATCCTGGGCGCTACACTCCCTCTGCCAACCTGGGGAGAGCAACGCACTGACCTCATTGCTTCCTTCTATGCATGAGGAGTCCAAGCCGCTTCTTTTCACCTGACAGGGAGGGGGGGGGGGGGGTGCGCGTGGAAGGAACACGTTATTCCAACCAGTTCCTTTCCCCTCCGTCAGGCGCCCCCGGCTGGCCAGGAGGAGGCAGTATAGAGACCAGGATTACTTCATGTTTTTTTGTGAGGGTATCTACCCTAGGGGACACGGGGAGAACATGCAAAACTCCACACAGAAAGGCCCTTTTGCCAATAAAAATATGGTTTATTATTGGAGTTCTACTTTGGTCCTATTTTCGCCAAAGAAATTAAATCTATGTTAACCGTGTCAATCGTGCAGGTCTTTTAAGGGAAGATCTATCATGGATATAAATAAGTATACACTGTGATTCTCTAGCAAATATAATGGACATTATATTTCAACATTATGGACAAACGCGCACCTTGACCTGAACACAGATATTACACACATTTATGATTGATAGACCCAAGAGTAGCTTGGAACGGTAAAGTAATTAGACCCCTCTCTTCAGTTACTATATCGTTACACCCCTAATTAGTATCCATCACTACTGCGTCTCATCGCATCTCATACATCTATTGACCGATTGATCAGTCCATCTATATTGATCTATTCTCTCCATTATGTACTGTAATCTGACTCTTCAACCTTCACGGTATCAGAGCCACCAGAAGCCCAGGACAACGACGACAGCAGGGGACCACTGTTGTCCCGCTGGCATTTTTACATGGTCTATATTTATGTACACACAGGGGCGTCCCAAGGGGTAGGAAAGTGGGACTGAGTTACCAGGGCCCAAGGTGTTGGAGGGGCCTTAATTATTTTATACTTTAGCTATTGAAAAATAGCAGATATACAAGCTCACAGCGCGGCACCGAGTGCCGCGCTGCGAGCTTGTAGATCTGCTATTTTTGAAAAGTCGTGAAAATGTGTGCAAATCTTTGAATATATGTATTTTTTAAGCGAACATTTGTAACTCAAATTTTGCTTCTGGGGGGGGTCCCTGGAACTAAATATTTTGAGATGGGGGTCCGTGGCCAAATACATACCATCCTGCGCATGAAAAGGTTTGAGCTCCACTGACATCAAAACATAGGTTTAAAAAGAAAAAACCTTAGAAGGATTTGAAATATTCAACGATTTTCATGATTTCTCAAAAATAGCAGATCTACAAGCTCTGTATATCTGCCATTTTTCAATAGTTAAAGCACAGGGGCCCCCACAGTGAATCCTTGTATCCAGGGCCCAGAATTTGGTGCAACACCCCTGTGTATAAGACACCGTTCACTGGTTACAGTACAACACCTCCTCTTTTCTTTCAGCATTTGGAATTCATCAATATCACTTCACTATGCGTAGTAAAACAGACCTGATTCGCAATGTACTTTGTGTACTATGTGTTATTTTTTCCATCAACGGTCAACTTTCTTCACCAAAAAATAGCAGATCTACAAGCTACAAGTTGTGAGCTTGTAGAACGGCTATTCTGGTGAACCTTCCCCCCAGAATAGGCATGCTGGCTGGGTTCAAGTGGTTAAACGTCAAGTATAAAGATATTTTCAGTCAGTTCTGATGGAAACGGACATTTCACTGAGGTGGAAAAAACCCCAGGACAACAACAGTGGGGGACGTTCGCGTCCCACTGGCATTTTTACATTGTCTATTTTACGTACGCAAAGACACCGTTCGCTGGTTACATACAGTCGGGTGGAAACCTTGTATGTCCAAAACCGTTCGTTTTGTATCATCAAATCATTTAAAATAGTGAAAAAAGCCACTCTACAAGCACCGACTGCGAGGCGTTGAGTGCTTGCAGATCTGCTATTTTCACTAGTTTTGTGTAACGGTCGTATGTGGGCTTTAATTTACGAAATAACATGCAAATTTGAAACTCTGGCGTTACTCTTGGAGTTACGGGTTTCTGCCTTGACAGTGACGATAATACCTCCTCTTTTCTTTCAGCATTACATATTCTCTCGTTTGGCTCTTTCCAATCCAAACCTTTATTTTTGCCCCTTCATCTAACACAGTAAGTCCCCCTGTTCCTACCCTGTACTCCTCGCTCCCCCCCCCCCCCCCCCCCCCCCACTACCCAGCATCCCTTTGGAGATTAATTTCACACTCCATTATCAGTAGGATCCCTGCAGACACATGCTCACAGACGGAACCACGCTAATAGACTGCACAACCCATTCAAATGAGCTCCCCACCGGGAACGCGCGCACACACACCGCAATCAATACAAACACATGTGCACAGGCAGGCACACACACACACAGGATCACTCACACACACACACACACACACACACACACAACACACACACACACACACACACACACACACACACACACACACACACACACACACACACACACACACACACACACACACACACACACAGGGGCACAGGCACACACACAGGCAGACACTTGTATGTGAACATTATATCGTCGTTGTCGGGTGAAAACCGTGTAATTCCAAAGCCGTTCGTTTTGCATTTATCATTTTAAAAATGATTTAAACTAGTGAAAACAGCCGATCTACAAGCACACAACGCCTCGCACCGCGAGGCGTTGTAGATCTGCTGTTTTCACTACATTTGTATGACGGCCCTGTACGATGAAGCAGGGCTTTACTTTGCGAAAGAACCAAACAAATGTGAAACTCGGAGATACGAGGTTTCCACCCGACAACGACGATATGCATCCACAGACCACAGGACAGAAAAGGCAAATGAGACTAGTTGATGTAAATGTCAACAAGCGTCACACGTAGCCTCCCACCGCGGCCAACAAGAGTCGGCCCGCACACACACACACACACACACACACACACATACACACACGCGTGCGCACGCACGTGCGAGCGAGCGCACACATTTGGCGTTAGAAAAAAATCTCATCTAGCAGAAGGAAAAAGCTTGAAGGCCACTGCCAGTTACTTAGCGGAGTTAAAAGTCAATGATTTTTCAATAAGTCTTCACCCAAGGCTAATTTCTGTCAGTGGAATTGCCATTGGTGAGTGGTGTGAAGAGCATGTCCGTGCAGCCATGTAATGTTCAACCAGCGCTGTGCTGTGCGTTCCCTTCGTTCCTCCCGTGAGGGGTGTCGCACCAAATCCTGGGCCCTGGGTAGTAGGTGCAAGGATTCACTCACATTTTGTGCTTTAACTGTTGAAAAATAGCAGATCTACAAGTTCGCAGCGCGGCACCGAGTGCCGCGCTGCGAGCTTGTATATCTGCTATTTTTGAAAAATCGTGAAGTCTTTGAATATTTCAAATCCAAATGTTTCTATGTCAGTGGTGCTCAAACTTTTTCATGTGAAGGACCCCCAAAATGATATGTATTTGGCCACGGACCCCCATCTCAAAATATTTCGTTCCAGGGACCCCCCAGAAGCAAACGTTCGCTTAAAAAATACAAATGTTCAAAGATTTGCACACACAAAATAGCAGATCTACAAGCTCGGTGCCGCAATGTGAGCTTGTAGATCTGCTATTCTTCAATAGGTAAAGTATTAAATAATTAGGGCCCCCACCTTGGGCCCTAGTAACTCAGTCCCACTTTTCCCCCCCTTGTGACACCCCTGCTCCTGCACAAGAACAGGCAGCGTTCCGGGCTGCCTAGAGAGCCCACTGGGGCTGCTCAATGTAAAGAGTGTAATTCATAGTAATTGCGGTGAATAATCCTGTCCTGTACAACAATCATGTACCTACTACCTATGCATGTGTTGTTTTAATGTGACTATGAGATATACAGTACCCCATATGCTGGGGTCATCACTATAATGGCTTGCAGTGGACATTTTTCTATGTCAAATTTCTATTTTGCAAACGAGCGGACAATAATATGACCAGAAACACAAACATATAATGAGCCAGCCCT
This sequence comes from Nannobrachium achirus, assembly GCF_963921795.1. Taxonomy (NCBI): domain Eukaryota; kingdom Metazoa; phylum Chordata; class Actinopteri; order Myctophiformes; family Myctophidae; genus Nannobrachium; species Nannobrachium achirus. The sequence goes on along the minus strand of NC_137833.1, from coordinate 7,271,357 downwards.
AATATACTTTATAGTAGACGCAGGGGTCTTCAACAGGGGGTCCGCGACCCCTAGGGGGTCCGCGGAGGTACTGCAGGGGGTCCGCAAAATTATTGGTAAAAAAAAAAAAAAAAAAAAGATTTCAATTTTTTTTTTTTTTTTTTTTTCACATTTATGTTAAAAAATAAATCATGATTCTATCCATTTTGAATAGCTTGAATACATGATTACTATGCAATTGACAGATTGTTGATATTATTGACATTGGTTCTCAGTTAATAAGTAGTATGTTCATTGTTTAGAAATGGTAGTGGTACGGCCCACCCTGCTCGCTGTTGTTTAAAATAAAAAATATGTCGTAGCCCTGACCCCCCCACCCTACGAGGTCAGGTGGTAGGGGGTCCCTGCTCCATCTCCCCATCAGTTTGGGGGTCCCCGGCCTGAAAACGTTGAAGACCCCTGTAGTAGAGTGTTCAAGGGACCTTCGCGGTTGAAGTTCTGTAACTCTGAGAGTGTACCGTGCACAGTGCTGTGTTTTATTTGTCTGTCATTCAATGTCATATGAGTAAAAAAAAAAAAAAGGACCCCAACTGAAACAAGCTTTCTTGAGGTGTTTATCCTGTTAGTTGACTTTGTATCAGTGAACTGTATACCGTAAATGGTAAATGGTGGTATTTTTATTGTGCCTTTATCCAAGGCGCTTTACAGAGATTGTGCATTGTGCTCACCGGGGGCAACTAGGGGTTCAGAGTCTTGCTCAAGGACTCTTCCACACTAACTCTGGGGGAGCCCGGGATCGAACTGGGAACCCTTCAGGAACCCTCCATGTTCTAATGACGGTTTCTCTACCCCTGAGCCAATGCCCCCCCAGTATTGTAATGAAACTGTACCTTTTCCTATGCAAACTTTTAATAAAGTCTTCAATCAATCAATCAATCAATCAATCAATACTCTAAGAGTTATGGTGGTCCTTGAAAAGTCTGTCCTAGTCCACTGACTCCTAATGTGCCATAGTGTCGTAGTAAATCAGTGTCATATATATTCTGGAGATAACCTGGACACTTTCAATAATTGGTTATTATGATCAAAATAAGAACAATATCATTCTAATAAAAAACTAAAAATCTAACATTTGCCACAGACACAATTGTCCTTGTACGGACGTATCAATGACCAGTGGTCAATGTGTGGGAACCACTCTTAACAGAATCCCTTTTATGCCCATATATGGAGATCCCTGATGTCATCAATATTAAGCCCATATCTAACAGGACTTCATATGCGAATGGCCATATATGGAGGAAGACAGCCCATATCTGTGTGGCTGGTTCTACAGACAGGGATCTCCATATATGGGCATAAAAGGGATTGTATGTATGATGTCAGATGTGATAGACATCATAGGACTTTCACATAACGAATAACTGAGTAAACATGTTTGGGCTCTCACAGCATATATCTCAATATACAGTACATGGATCTCCATATATGGATACCAGGGGTCTCCATATATGGGTATAACTGGTCCGATATACATGACTGCCAAGACACGGTGCAACTGTATGTCGGCGTCGCTCGCCGAAAAACGTAAAATCTGCCATTTCCAGGCAAGAGTAACAGCGGCCGCGCGACGACGAATAAATCAAGCTCCCCTCCAAAAAGGCACTTATTCGCTGGGAAAAAAAACCTTCAACTTCTTCCAATCTGATTTCCCGTCCGTCCGCCATCGGCAACCCAAACCATCCATCAGTCCCACGCCAGAGACGTCTCAATATGTCACTTTTGTCACACGATGTGTCACACTTTTAACCCATTCAGGCCTAGAATTATTGAATGCTTTGACTATTGAAAAATAGCAGATATACAAGCTCACAGCGCGGCACCGAGTGCCGCGCTGCGAGCTTGTAGATCTGCTATTTTTGAAAACGTTGTGAAAATGTGTGCAAATCTTTAAAAATATGTATTTTTAAAGCGAACGTATATGTAACTCAAATTTTGCTTCTGGGTGGTCCCTGGAACTAGATATTTTGAGATGGGGGTCCGTGGCCAAATAAATATCATGTTGGGGGTCCTTCACATGAAAACATTTGAGAACCACTGACATGGTAGTCTCTCAAGAACAGACTAACTGAGCTCCAGTTAAGTGAAAAGGACCTTTTCTTTGACGATGGCTAAGCCAGATTGCTGACAATAGAAACATAGGGTTTTTCAAAAAACCTTAGAAGGATTCAAAAGACACTTATAGAATCGGGTCAAAATTCAAATTTTCCCAATTTAAAAAAAATGAATTTTTCAATAGTTAAAGCATAAAATAATAATACAGAATAATGTGTACCCGTTCTGAATGGGTTAAGAGAATAATGGACGGGACATCGCTCTCCCAAGGTGACTACAGGGAGATGAAGTGGTGGCAGGATGAGTAATTATCCCTCCCGCTTTTTGGTGACTGATGGCGTTACTATTAAGCAATTTAGACCTGAACACATTATGACGCAATATTTTATGCTTTATCTATTGAAAAATAGCAGATATACAAGCTCACAGCGCGGCACCGAGTGCCGCGCTGCGAGCTTGTAGATCTGCTATTTTTGAAAAATCGTGAAAATTAGAATTTTGACCCGATTCTATAAGTGTCTTTTGAATCCTTCTAAGGTTTTTGGAAGAACCTATGTTTCTGTGTCAGCAATCTGGCTTAGCCATCGTCAAAGAAAAGGTCCTTTTCACTTAACTGGAGCTCAGTTAGTCTGATCTTGAGAGACTACTATGTCAGTGGTTCTCAAACCTTTTCAATGATATTTATTTGGCCACGGACCCCCGTCTCAAAATATTTAGTCCCAGGGACCACCCAGAAGCAAAATTTGAGTTACAACCGTTCACTTTGAAAATACATATATTCAAAGATTTGCACACATTTTCACGACTTTTTCAAAAATAGCAGATCTACAAGCTTGTATATCTGCTATTTTTCACTGGTTAAAGCATTCAATAATTCTTAGGCCCAAATGGGTTAATCAATTTAGACCGGCAACGCAAATCTGTCACGTTAGATTTGAACCACTTTAACAGACTATTTTATGCTATGGCTATTGAAAAAAATAGCAGATCTACAAGCTCACAGCACGGCACTGAAAACAATCAGGACAGTTTGAACAAGTCTTTTAATATATTGACAAGATTCCATAAATGTCTCCTCATTTCTTTCTTCTTTTTTTTGAAAAATGCATGTTTCTATGTCAGTGGGTCTCGCACTTTTTCCTTGAAAATCTGTGCAAGTCTTTGAATATTTTGACCTGATTCTATAAATGTCTTCGACTCTTCTAAATCCTTCTATGTTTTTGGGGAAAAACCTTTGTTTCTGTGTCAGTGGTGCTCAAACCTTTTCATGTGAAGGACCCCCAAAATGATATGTATTTGGCCACGGACCCCCATCTCAAAATATTTAGTTCCAGGGACTAGGGATGGGACGATATGAAAATTTCATATCACGATTATTGTGACAAAATAAATCACGATTTACGATATTATCGCGATAATCAAAATCCATTATCCTGGGGCGGAACATTTGCCAAAAAATAGCAGATCTACAAATGTTTTTTTTTTTTGGCAAAGACATTTGATAGAGAGTGGAAAAAAAGACTGTATCAAGTACGTATATTATAAGTACCTTTTTACTATTTATAGAGGGTTTAAGTGGTGCAGCTCAGCAAATAAAAGGTGAATTGATCCCAGTGCATGACGGAGGACGATATCACGATAAATTAAATCTCCACGATACGATTATCGTGAGTGTTTTTTTTATCACGATAAACGATAATATCGCGTGTCGTCCCATCCCTACCAGGGACCCCCAGATGCTAAAAAATAGCAGATCTACAAGTCTACTTGTATATCTGCTATTTTTCAATATCTAAAGTATAAAATAATTTCCGAGCCTAAATGGGTTAATAGGTAAATAAGGCCCAACACATTAGTTACCTTGGCTTGACTACACCCGCCGCCCTGTCTATATACGATTGGCCTCAGCGTCCTTTGCACCGTTGCTCTCAAAACACTGATGGGAACGTTCCATTACATGAGCCAGCCCTCAAAAAAATACCCTTTTCCACTGACATGGCCCAACACCACACCACTCCACTCCACACCGCCCACTTGTGCCAGGTTTTCCACTACAAGGACCTGGGTATAGAGTGGCGTGAAAGTGGTACTAAACGTGATACTAAAAAGTATCCACTCCAGAGTATAGGTCTGAGCTAGGCCAAACAGGGCCAAACACTTCGTAATGACTGATCACTCACTGACTTTTCATTTAGACCACCAGGATATAGTTGTAATACACGATAATAGATTATATTGTGTTATAATAACCACTATTATAGTGTATTATAATTATCATAGTAATACATTAATACTTTATAGTGTATTATAATCACAGTTATAATCCATTATAGTATAATTAGGATAGTTCTAATACAAAATTGATAATGTATTATAATCACAGTTAAAAGGGTACATTTGTTTCTTACCGAAAAGGGTACTTTTGTGTAATGGTAAATATAGATTTTATTTGGTGTGGTGTGGTGTGGTGCTAAAGCTGCAGTGGAGAAGGGGCTAAAGTCTCTTCATCAATTGGCTGTCAACTGGTCCCCGTGTTCAGATAGATGGCAAAGTCAGAAGGTCACTTCGAGAAGGGGGGGGGGGGGGCGGAAACGGATTAGAACGAAGACGGAGAAAGAGGAGAGGTTAACGAGAAGATGGAGAAAAACAAAGGGGAAGAGGAGGAGATGACGAGGAAATGAAGAAAAAGAAAAGAGAAAGTAGCTTATTCAGCTGTAAGGAAAAGATGCGGTCGTCCTTCGTTAGTCGTGCGGGGAGAGGAGGCGGCGCGACGCAGCCTAAGTTTTGTCACATTCTTTAAAAGCATTACGCCATTAAAAGTAGATGTCAGCTTGGCAGCCGCACCAAGCTATCAGTGCTCAGTGGGATGTGAATGTGGTCCAGAGGAATCTATTGTAATTCCTGTTGTGCCATCCCTGCTAATGCCGGCTGTACCGCTCTGTGCCTAGTCTAGTGCGTGCGTGCGTGCGTGCGTGCGTGCGTGCGTGCGTGCGTGCGTGCGTGCGTGCGTGCGTGCGTGCGTTTGTGCGTGCGTGCGTGCAGGGATTGATTTGTATTTGATTTGATTTTCTTAGCCACTTAAGCCCTAAACACACATTGTCTATTTTATCCAAAAGCTTATCCGGAATCGGGTCGCGGGAGTAACAGTTCCAACTGTGACCTCCAGATTGCCTTATCCCGAGCAACTTCCTCCACTCCCTCAGGGAGTATACCAAGGCGTTCCCAAGTCAGTTTGGAGATATAATCCTTCCATCTGGTCTTTGGTCTGCCACGGGGTCTCCTCCCATTGTGGGAAGGCTCTAGGAAGGCGCTCGGGGGGCATCTGTACTAGATGCCCACCTAAGCTGACTCCTTTCCAAGTGAAGGAGCAACCTCTCCCCATCAGTGATGTTAATAGCAGACGCATGGATCAACCATGTGGAGCAAGCACAGGAGCTCTGAAGCAGCGTGGAGTCAGAGAGTGCCAAGGTTGGCCTTCGGCTGAATGCCAAGAAAACTGAGGTGATCACCTACCTATAACATCCAATCAGAACACTGAGGTGATCACCTATATCAGAACACCCACCTCTGACAACAACAGGAGGCACTGCTCTGAAGGAGGCCAAGGACTTCAAGTACCTGGGCTGATGGGTCAACTCAACAGAGCCATGCTGTGTATGGAACTCCAACCTCCCCTGACAAACCAAACTCAGCTTCTTCTATGCGATGGTAGAGTCTGTTCTCCTATATGGCAGTGAATGCTGGACCCTGAAGCCTACTCTGCAGAAGTCTCTGTTGCTTATATATCTGCAGTTTTTCATTAGCCAAAGTATAAGGCGAAAATACAAATTCCCATAGAAAGGAGGTGATGAATTTAATTCATAGGAGTCCTCGGGAGGACTTTTTTTTTTTTTTAATCCTTTTGGCCTTAAAGGAGTAGTTCACCCCCAAAATGACTTTTTTTCCCTATTGATTAGTCACACCATGGGGACAAAATAAATTGATTATAATAAATTTACCCCATTGATTCTGGATGGGGACCGAAATGAATGGACCTGGATGGGGACCCAAATAAGGTCCCGGATGGGGACCCAAATGCATTTGGATTAGAATCAATGGGGATAAATTTAGGGTCAAGTGTCAAGTACCCTAATTGATTCTGACCAAAATGCATTTGGGTCCCCATCCAGGGCCTTGTATTTGGGTCCCCATCCATTCAGAATCAATGGGGGTAAATTTACTATAATAAATGTTTTGTCTTAGGAATGCGACAAAAAACAAAATATATTATTGAACTCAAGTTTCCATTGCGTGAGTAATAAATAGAATATGAAAAAGTCATTTTGGGAGTGGACTCCTACTTTAACATCGTACTGCACCACATGCTGCTTATATTCCTGACTAATAAAAGCATTCAATCAATCAATCAACAAACCCCAGCAGCACATCCAACCCTGTGTGTGTGTGTGTGTGTGTGTGTGTGTGTGTGTGTGTGTGTGTGTGTGTGTGCGTGCGTGCGTGCGTGCGTGCGTGCGTGCGTGCGTGCGTGCGTGCGTGCGTGCGTGCGTGCGTGCGTGCGTGCGTGCGTGCGTGCGTGCGTGTGTGTGTGAGAGAGAGACAGTCAGAGACCAAAGGGTCTCGGTCGGAGAGAGAGTATACTAAAATAGAATTTTGTTACTGTCAGGCAGAAACCTCATATCTCCAAGTTTCAAATGTGTATGTTTGTTCATAAAGTAAGGCTCTGCTTCATCATACAAGACTGTCGCACAAAACTAGTGAAAATGGTCCCACGTAATTTACAGTACAGAATAAGACAGAATGAAGCCATAATAAGAAATAATGTGTTTGTAATTAGAAATAATATGTTTTCATTAGACAGAAACAGCCTTAATTACCCCTACATGATGTTCTAATCATTTAACACGGATCTTCTCAGGGTGCGCAACCTCTTTCATACTGTATGTCCAGTTTGCAACAGAGCCAAATATCAATTGCTAGATATCTAGGAAGAAAGAAACCTCGGCGAGCACCCCGATCTTGCGGCAGATCGCCGTTTTTGTGGGCGAGTGCCAAATAAAGCACAATCGGCTCAAAAAGTCGGGCAGTGTGTTCGAGCCCTTATTCGATTTCTAATCAGAACAAAATGTAGGGGTAATTAAGGTATAACTGTGTTTGTTTCTGTCTAATGAAAACATATTATTTCTAATTACAAACACATTATTTCTTATTATGGCTTTATTCTGTCTTATTCTGTACGGTAAATTAGGATGAGACCGTGAAAATAGCCGATCTACAAGCACGCCTTGCATTGTTTTTTCAAAATGGGGGATGGTTTTGGACATATAAGGTTTCCAGCCGACAACGGCGATATAAAGGTACAAAGAGCCAAAAAAGGCTATCTGAAGAGATACGAGAGAGTAACTGAGGAGAGAGAGAGAGAGAGAGAGAGAGAGAGAGAGAGAGAGAGAGAGATAATAGCACAAGCTGCATTTAGTATTGTTAGTTTGCAGTCATCAGTCGTTGGCTCGTCCTCCGTGCGGCCGTTCCAGAAAACAAACGAGCCCTGGCTTTTTGTAATTACAGCGAGCGGAGCGGGCGCGACGGACAGAAGAGAGACAAAACGACGGCGCCAGTCCCTCGCCAAATGAACTGTCATAACACACGCTGCGAGGGGGGCGGCGCGCGCACATCATGACTTATCACTGGTAAACAAACATCAGCGCACAAACACACTGACGCAGCCATGCATGTACACTACACCAAACACTCTCTTTATATTAGACTGTACAGGGTCATACAGTATCTGCAATGGTGGGGGAAAGGACTCAAATGTTTTACTTAAGTAAAAGCATCAATAGTCTACTTGCCAGCCCATAGAGCCCCACATTGTGAACCCGGACATATTGAGTACACCAAGGTTTTATGTTATAAATGTTGAGTAAGGGTCCCCAGCATGTAGAAACTGCCAGATGCTAACTTGCATATGTTGAGCAATTTTCATAATTTGCATAATTAGCTTTAATTAGCATAATCCCCTATAATAATGGATAATATGTCAAAAAATGATTGGCCGATTTGAACAATATTGGAGTGGTTTTGGGGGTTATTGAGGATGCTGAATCCATTTTCTAAATTCAAAATGGCCGTTTTAAACCGGAAATGGCCTTATACCAACTTAAAGTGGGGTGATTTTGATACTTTTTTATGTTGTATATGGCCATTTCGGGTTTAAAACGGCCATTTTGAATTTAGAAAATGTCAGAAATGGATTCAGCATTCTCAATAACCCCCAAAACCACTCCAATATTGTTCAAATCAGCCAATCAGTTTTTGACATATTATCCATTATTATGGGGGATTATGCTAAATACATCGAATTATGCAAATTAAGAAAATTGCTCAACATATGCAAGTTAGCATCCGGCAGTTTCTAAATGCTGGGAACCCATACTCAACATTTCTAACATAAAACCTTGGTGTACTCAATATGCCAGGGTTCAGATTCTGGCAAGTGGACTACAATGCTGCATTGTAGAAAATACTCTGTTAGGCTAAAGCCAAACCAAAGTATGGTCGCAAGTGGAAACTATGTTTGTGCGCGGCTGACTAGAAACACAGAGAGCATATTCTGTCTGTCAGTCACTTCCAGAACCCTCCCCGTTCCGCCTTGGACTCACCCGATTGGACAGAGGGGGGAAACCGGAGAATGTATCTGCTCCAGCATAAACGCAAGGTCGGCGCGGCGCGCAGATATCCTCTACTGGCATGAAACCGCCCCCTTCTCATTGAAATGCATTGGTGGAATGAGGATTCCACTCTCATAGGTACTTTGGTGTGGCTTCAGCCTTACAAGTAAAAGTCCGGAATTCAACGTTTACTTGAGTATGAGTATTGGTATCAAAATGTACTTAACTCATTTGCTGCCCCCTCCCAACTTTCCCAAGTTATTACCGTTATTTATTATTATTATCTTTTTTTTTATTATTATTATTATTTTTTTTTTTACCTCCAAAAATGTAGTAGCCATGATCGCAATAGCGAAATTGTATGTTTAACCCCCATACCAACCACATCTTTCAAACATTGCTGCCATGTTTGTTTACATTTTGAAGAAAACATAATGGCTTCTATCTCATGAATGCCTGAACGGATTTCCAAGCAGATTTTTTTGTTTGAAAGCTGTGAACAGCGTGCACACACATGGTGCATGATCTAGGCATGGGCGTGCATGATTCCGTGCACTAAGAATTACATTTTTTGGCAGCCTGGTACTTGGCAGGCATTTTGAAAAGGCAGAGAATGAGTTAAAGTAGGCCTACAAAAAATAGAAAGTAGCCAACTCATTATGCAGAATGTCCCATTTCACAATGTGCAAATATATACTTTCTAAATAGCAGATCTACAGATCTGTGAGTTTGTAGATCAGCTATCTTCAAATGGCCGAAAAGTATAAAGCGAAGTGGTTAATGCGTGTTTTGTAATAATAATCAAAATCTACAAAGTAACAAGTAACAAAAGTTTTAAAATAAATGTAGAGGAGTAAAAGTATAATCTGCCTCTGAATTGCGGTGGAGTAGAACTAAAGGTGCAGAGAAAAAAGGTACTTAGTTACTTTACACCACTGGTCATATCTGAGTGTGCGTGCGTGCGTGCGTGCGTGCATGCGTGCGTGCCATAGAGTATATAAAATAGAGAGCGGACGAGCCCCGCCCCCACTATCATTTCAATGCAAGTGCTCAGTGGCGTTTTGAAGCAACGGCTACATGCTAGCATGTAGCTAATCCAGGTGCATTCTGGGGGAAATTGGCCACTAGGTAGTGGCCAATTTCCCCCAGAATGCACCTGGAAAATGACGTCACGCTGCTCTCCGCTCAGAGGAAGGCTGTCTGGAGTGGAGGGGACGGGGCCAAAATGCGCATTTAGGCTGCAGTTCCAACTTTGGCCACCATCGGGGTTGCTTCAAATCTAGCCCTGGGTTCTGGGGGCTTGGTGCGAGCGTGCGTGCGTGCGTGCGTGCGTGCGTGCGTGCGTGCGTGCGTGCGCGTGTGTGTGTGTGTGTTGCGTGTGCGTGCACATACCTTCCTGTCCACGCAGGCCACAGATCGTCCGGCCATGCGATTGGCCACGTCTCGGTGCTCGTTGATGTCATCGCTCAGCAGATCTTCAAACCTCCCGTTACGCCACTTGAACAGCTTGTCGCTGTACGTCGCACGACCTGGGGGGGGGGGGGGCAGAACCGTTTTCAGGACTGTTCTTTTTTATAACATTTTGAGGTACTTCTACTTTACTGGAGTATTTCCAAGTTTCAGTACTCTTAAAGGACAACTTTAGTTTTTTACAACAAGGGTTCATATTTTAGATTGTAATTAAAGAATATAAAAGATGAGTGTTAAAATTATTTCATTTACTTCTTTCTATTGTTTTAGAGATTCTTATTTCAGTGTTTGGGGGCATGCGTACAAGTGGCTAAATATGTTATTTTACACAGAATAAGCCCATTCCCAAGATACAACGCAACCTTTCATGGTTGGATGTGACTTATGGGTGCTAGAAGTGTTACTGTAAATAGCAATAAAGAAACTGCTGGCTTATTGTGTCTAAAAAGGCATATTTAGCCACTTGTACGCATGCCCCCATGCTTACGCATGCCCCACATTTCAGCATGGTAAACACGATAAAACAATAGAACAAAGCAAATGAAAACATTTTAACACTCACTTTTTCTTTTCTCTGATTACAATCTAAAATATGAACCCTTGCTGTAAAAAAACAAACTTGTCCTTTAACTCCACTACAATTATTTGACAACTTTAGTTACTAGTTTACTTTGTAGATTGTGATTATTATTACAACACATGCATTACCCACTCATGCTCTGTATACATTTCACCCATTTGAACAGTATATCTACAAGCTCACTGTGAACTTGTAGATCTGATATTTTCAAAAGAATCTTATACATTCGAAAAGGTGTGAAATGGGACATTCTGCAGAATGAGTAGGCCTACTTTCTACCTTTGGTACTTTAACCCATTTAGGCCTAGAATTATTAAATGCTTTAACCAGTGAAAAATAGCAGATATACAAGCTCACAGCGCGGCACCGAGTGCCGCGCTGCGAGCTTGTAGATCTGCTATTTTTGAAAAAGTCGTGAAAATGTGTGCAAATCTTTGAATATATGTATTTTCAAAGCGAACGATTGTAACTCAAATTTTGCTTCTGGGTGGTCCCTGGAACTAGATATTTTGAAATGGGGGTCCGTGGCCATATCATTTTGGGGGTCCTTCACATGAAAAGGTTTGAGAACCTCTGACATAGTAGTCTCTCAAGAACAGACTAACTGAGCTCCATTTAAGTGAAAAGTACCTTTTCTTTGACGATGGCTGGCCAGATTGCTGATATAGAAACATGGTTTTTTTCCAAAAATCTTAGAAGGATTCAAAAGACACTTATAGAATCGGGTCAAAATTCTAATTTTCACGATTTTTCAAAAATAGCAGATCTACAAGCTCGCAGCGCGGCACTCGGTGCCGCGCTGTGAGCTTGTATATCTGCTATTTTTCAATAGTTGAAGCATAAAATAATGATACACAAAATGTGTACCCGTTCTGAATGGGTTAAGAACATTTTGACGCCAATACTTTTGTACTTTTACTCAAGTAACTGTTTTAATTTGCTTTTACTTTCAACAGAGTATTTCTCTATTGCAGTACTGATACCTTTACTTAAGTACAACATCATGAGTACTTTTTCCACCACTGGTGCGAAGTGAGATAGATTTGAGTTTTTTCCGCGTGAAAGTGAAAGCGTTTTTTTTTTTTTTTTGTCAGTTTGTGTACAGTAACACCTCTGACATTGATTAATAACAGCACGGCGCTAATCTCTCTTATCTCACCAAGACTGGGATGAGATAAGCTTTATATATTTGGCTATCGATTCTCCCTCTGCTCTGTGTCTGTAGCTAGAGAAGGGCACGACCCCTGTGTAGCTGGGATTTAGTTTTATAATGTTGTGTTTAGGTATTCATGGATGCGGTGCATGTGCATATGTTTTGTCAAGAATCTTCACCACTAGTCTAGTGGTTTTCAAGGAGGAGATCATGGCAACGCCTCTAAGATTTACTACATTTAGCTTTTCATTATTTCAAAAGATTTTACGTTTTTTATTTCCCCTCAAATAAATCTAAACTTTTCATGAATTAATAAAAAAAGATTCAGAAATTTTTAAAAAGAATTTAAAAAATAAATACCCAAAATATTAATAAATTCGAAAACAAATGTTTAAGCAGTAGTGAAAATGGCCGATCTACAAGCTTGAGACGCCAAGTGACGCGATGTGAATGAATGAATGAACGAATGAATGTGTTTATTTAGAACATTAAAAAATGAAGAATAAAATACAAAACATAAGAAAAACAACATCAACAATGTCCGAAAAGGAGTAGGATTAAGTGTAAAACGTATCAAGCTCCTACCCCACTTTTGCCAAGGCCAATATTTTCACAGCATATTCAAAGAAAAGAAAAGCTAGTTTAAAATTAGAACCTTGATACTAACTGAAAACAGAAAACAAGGCTGTGTTGGCTCAATATGTCACCTCATCCGAATACCTCTTATTATGATCTCTTTATGTACCTTCTTGAAATGATTCATGATTGGACTTTGCTGCACCTCCATACTTAAGTCCATTCCACAAACTCACTCCACAAACTGAAATGCACATGCTTATCAATGTTGAACCAGCAAAATGTATATTACTCAAATTGTCGTGGGCTTGTAGATCGGCTATTTTCACTAGTTTGGGCCCCGGCCAGAAGTCTAATCTCTCTTTTGGGTCTCAAACCTGAACAGTTTGGGAACCACTGTGCTTTGCAGCCTCTGCGACTGGATGTGTAAACAAATCAATACCAGAGAAGGCGTTGTTGGTGTTGAGGATGTAGATCTCCTCCCGGCCGTCTCCGTCGATGTCGCAGGCCGTCACGCCGATGGCGTTCCCCTGGCGGTCCCTCAGGGCGTAGAAGGGCGAGCTGCGGTTGTCCACGGCGATGTTGATCAGCCTCCGCTTCTGCTTGTCGTATTTCAGCACCAGGTTAGGACCGTTGTAGCTGCAGAGAGACACACAACACCAGGTTAGGACCGTTGTAGCTGTAGAGAGACACAACACTAGGTTAGGACCGTTGTAGCTGTAGAGAAACACACAACACCAGGTTAGGACCGTTGTAGCTGTAGAGAGACACAACACTAGGTTAGGACCGTTGTAGCTGTAGAGAAACACACAACACCAGGTTAGGACCGTTGTAGCTGTAGAGAGACACAACACTAGGTTAGGACCGTTGTAGCTGTAGAGAAACACACAACACCAGGTTAGGACCGTTGTAGCTGTAGAGAAACACACAACACCAGGTTAGGACCGTTGTAGCTGTAGAGAAACAACACCAGGTTAGGACCGTTGTAGCTGCAGGGGGAGGACATAGCTGTTAGAACCAGACACATGCACATAGGGGTGAGCGATATGGTGATAAATATCGTTGAGAGAGACGATACCATGTCTCCGCGATATGCCTTTTCAGAGATATCGTATATATCGTGATACAATGAGGGATGGAGCCTTATAAAAAAATCTTGTTGAATTGTTAATACAGAGATTCATTGCAGAATACATTAAAACCTGCATTTTTGTCTAATTCAGTTTTTCACAAATTGTAAAATAACTCTGATACTGTCAGAGTTACATACTTGTAAGGGTCAATTTAGACCTCCTTTTTCTTTTAGTTTTTGTTACCTTGTACTGTAGGGTGTTTGTACTGTTAAGTAACTTGAAAAATAACCATAAAAAAACAACATGAATGTGATAAGATTGTGTATCGTGATACAGCTTGGGAAAATATTGTGAGATTGTATTTTCCCATGCCAGCACACACAGACATCAAAGCCCCTTGAGCCCCTGCCCTTTTACAAGTCTGTAAGAAGTGCTCTCTCCAGACCATGAATACAGTTTTCACTGTGGTGAAAGAAATGCAAATGCCCCCTCTTTCCATGCCATACCTGAAGGCAGCATTAAAAATAATTGCCTGGTCCAAACTCTCCTGAACTTGAATGCAGCATCTTATGTTGAAAGAATTGCCCTCTCTGTGTAGAAATCCATGCCGTTACGCTACATCTCCAGTATTCACTTGATTATGCTTAGTTCAGTGTGGTGTCAAGCACCGAAAATAGCCGACCTCCAAGTTCACAACGCTGCGACGCGCTGTGAGCTTGGAGGTCTGCTATTTTCAATATTTCCACCAAAAGGCCCTTTTGGAAAATTCAGCCCCTGCCTCTCCAACATTCTCTGCACGTCCCTGGCTGTTAGAATTACAACGTGAGACACTCATTCTCCTCTCTCTCTCTCTCTCTCTCTCTCTCTCTCTCTCTCTCTCTCTCTATCTATCTGTCTGGAGGATTTATGGCTTTTCTTGTGAACATCTTTTTATCGATGCAAATGATTGCGACAGTGAGACAAACAACGTGGCGGCGTGGGCTGTGCTGGGCTTTAAAAAAAAAAGCAACCACCAAAATGGAAGTTGTCCTCCCTCCCCCCCCCCCCCTCCCTCCCCCCCCCCAAAACCGTTATCACTCAAGACCTCTTAATGAGCACCAACGCATAAAGCAACCTGAAAACTTCTACCACGAAATTGCATTTCACTTCTCCCTTCATTGCGAGGAAGAGAAAGTGCCACTGTATTCTCCGATAGGTGGTAGGGTTGTGAATAATGCTGCCAAAAGGCAGGGGCCATCAATAAGAAGCTCTCTACTGCCGGGCTGGGGAGGGGGAGGGGAGAGGAAGGGGGAGGGGAGGGAGATAGAGAGGGGGGCAGTGGTGGAAAAATACTGCAATGTAGAAGTACTCTGTTACAAGTAAAAGACTGGAATTCAAAATGTACTTTAGTAAAAGTATGAAAGTGTTGGCATCAAAATGTACTTAAAGTATCAAAAGTAAAAGTACAATATGTTTGAAAATAGCCGATCTACAAGCTCACAACGCATCGCAGCGCGTGCGTTGTGAGCATAGACTGTAGAAAAATATGGACGAAGCGAAGCCATTGGTTTCTATGCAGCGCAAATGGCCCTTTCTACCCCTCGCCATCATAGAATTGTAAAGGCATCAGAGATGCTATTGGCTGCCAACGGTCACGTGCAACGCAGGGATACATGGGAGAATGTGGTCGGAGCCTCCCGAAATACAGCACACGAAGAAGAACACAGCCGGCTGGTATCAGTTTAGTTGGCCACGCCAAGACCTTAAAAGTACAATATTTGGATCCGAGATGTAGTGGAGTAGAAGTATTGTAAATTGGAAATACTCAAGTAAAGTAGAAATAACTCAAAAGTGTACTTAAGTACAGTACTTGAGTAAAGGTAAAAGTTACTTTACACCTCTGGAGGGGGGGAAAGAGAGAGAGAGAGAGAGAGAGAGAGAGAGAGAGAGAGAGAGGGAAGGAGAGATGGAGGCAGCAGCTGAGTGGGTTTAGACTGAGAGAGAGAGAGAGAGAGAGAGAGAGAGAGAGAGAGAGAGAGAGAGAGAGAGAGAGGGAAGGAGAGATGAAGGCAGCAGCTGAGTGGGTTTAGACAGAGAGAGAGAGAAGGCCGTCAGGGAGCTGGAAGGTCGCTGGTTCGACCCTCACTCCGCTCCCCCAGGTGTCCCTGAGCAGGACACTAACGGCCCCTAACTCTCCCCGCGCTGCGGTGTTAGCGGCGTCCACGGCTCCTAATGGTCAGCATGCCTGGATGATGCAGAGGACGGGCTTCAGCCATGTGCACATCATTCACACCCCAACAACACAACAACTAGAGGGGAGCCGGGGACACGGCTGTTAGCCATGTCTCACCACAAACCACTGAAAGGGACAAGTAAAAGTATCAATACTGCAATGAAGAAATCCTAGAACTGGCATCAAAATGGACTTAAAGTACTCGCTGTGCACAATGTCCCATTTCAAGTTTTCAAATGAATAAAAATCGATCAAAAGAGCAGATCTCACAAGCTCACAATGTGTTGCATCGCGACGCATTGTGAGCTTGTAGATCGGCTATTTTCAGATGGCCGAAATGTGCAGTATATATTACGGATGGGACGATATGAACAATTCATATAACGATTATTGTGACAAAAGAAATCGCGATTTACAATATTATTGCGATAATCAAAATCCATTATCCTGGGGTAGAACATTTGCCAAAAAACAGCTGCTCTACAAGTTGCGACGCGTTGTGAGCTTATAGATTGGCTATTTTTTGGCAAGACATTTGACAGAGAGTGAAAAAAAGACTGTATCAAGTACGTATATTATAAGTAACCTTTACCAATTATAGAGGGTTTAAGAGGTACCCAGTTGATCCCAGTGCATGATGGAGGACGATATCACGATAAATTAAATCTCCACGATACGATTATTGTGAGTGTTTTTTATCACGATTAACGATAATATCACTTATCGTCCCATCCCTACAGTATATAGGGCTGAAGTCGCCTCGTAAACCCAGACTTTTAGGGCTGAAGTGGTTAATGTATGTTTTAATCATGATACAAAGTAACTAGTAAGTCAAGTTTTCAAATAAATGTAGTGGAGTAAAAGTACAAAATTTACCTCGGGAGATGTAGTGGAGTAGAAGTTAAAGTATTGGAAATTGGAAAGACTCAAGTAAAGTACAAAATAAATACATAAAAAAAATAAAACTGCAAGTTACATTATTATGTAACTCGCATAAACATGAAATAATGTGGTTTCTAGCACCATGTGTAACTCAGCCACATGCAGTAGCTATGAGCTATATATGATAAATATGATATGATTCCATTGAAGTGGAGCAGCGTTTCTGCTAGGATATAATGAGGCATTAAAGGGCTTTATTTGGCCTCTCTGGCACTTGAGGGGCAGAACGATCTTGCAGACAGACTGACCATGTGCAGCATAGCCTGTTGTCCTCATCTGGCACTTCATGTTTGGATTATATATACATATATATACTATTATTATTATTTATTTTCTTTGTATCTTACCACCATTAAATGGTAAATGGTGCATTTATATAGCACCTTTATCCAAGACGCTTTACATAGATTGTGCATTACATTCACCCATTCACACACACATTCATTACATTCACCCATTCACACACACATTCATTACATTCACCCATTCACACACACATTCATTACATTCACCCATTCACACACACATTCATTACATTCACCCATTCACACACACATTCATACACCGATGGCAGAGGAAACCATGCAAGGCACCAACCTGCTCACCAGGAGCAACTAGGGGTTCAGAGTCTTGCTCAAGGAGTGGACTCTTCCACACTAACTCTGAGGGAGCCCAGGATCGAACTGGGAACCTTCCGTTTGCCAAGCGGTCGCTCTACCCCTGAGCCACTGCCGACCATTCTAACTGTTCTAGATTATTTTCCTTTTACTGTACCACGTGTTTTAATCATGTGCAATAAAGTACAGGTAGAAACTCAGCAATTTCCTGTGACCCATCCATCCCACTAGCCCTAGAATGTCTCTGATTTTCGGTCGATTGATACTTTGTGTAATACCTCAAATCCAGAGCCATAGAACGGTCCCTATCCGCGGAGGTTAGCAGCGAATCTGCGCAGCACTAAAGTGCTGCGCGTTACTTGTGTACTCACCCAACAATTTATTCCTCAGCCTGGGAGAAAGATATTGTCCTGTTGTGTCATATCCCTTTGAAAGTGCTGGCTGAAAATGTGTATTTTGTCAAATATCTCCACTTATCGACGAGCCAACACGGACGACTTTCCGACCGGGCGAGGGGCCCGGAATGATTGCTGGACTGAATATATCATAACTTCTTCCTCTGGGAAGCACAAAATGACACTACAGGACAATTGACAGGTGCTTGTGATTGACGTGGGGTGACTGATCACACCACCTGTGTGATTGTGTGCCCCGTACTGTACGTTTGTGCTTCCCAAAGGAAGTTTTGATATATTCAGTCCAGCAGTCATTCCGGGCCCCTCGCCCGGTCGGAAAGTCGTCCGTGTTTGAGTCGTGGATAAGTGGAGATATTACACATTTTCAGCCAGCACTTTCAAAGGGATATGACACTACAGGACAATATCTTTCTCCCAGGCTGAGGAATAAATTATTGGGTGAGTACACTTTAGTGCCGCGCAGATTCGCTGCTAACCGCCACGGAGAGGGGCCGTTCTATGGCTCTGGATTTGAGGGATTACACGAAGTGTCAATCGACCGAAAATCAGAGACATTCTAGGGCTACCATCCCACTTGCATACTGAGGGTGCATCTAGATTTCCTTCTCAATTTTGCCACAAACTCCCAACAAGAAGGAAGAGCCAAGGACGAGCACAGTAACACTATAACTCATCACCACCATAAAAATGTCTTTCTCATCGGCACTAAAACATCCATTTTAATGTCTACCAGGCCAGATTAGATGGAGTGAGGCTATAGCGGTGTCCTGGCGGCTTCCTATAAGGGGATCCATGCTAAACAGGACATTGTGTCCAAAAATGACATTATCAAAGACGGTTATTTTCTTCAATCTATATCCTGTTAAGATGCATTCATGCTTGGCTGCACAGCTGCGTCCCGCAGGCCTCTCACTGATGGAGCTTCACTCCGTCCAATCACATCCATTCCCATCAGCATGGTGAGCCTGGGGGTACCTGTACCAGGGACGTGCTGGCCATTGGGAAAAGCGGGACAACTCCCGAACAGCCGGCCATTAGGAAAAATAAATAAATAAATTGTCGGCCTTTGTTCCATTTTGGGGGCTGGGCGGCCAACAAAGTAAATCGTCACTGTCGGGCAGAAACCTTGTATCTCCAAGTTTCAAATTTGTACATTTTTTCGCAAAGCCCTGCTTCATCATACAAGGCCATCGCACAAAAGTAGTGAAAACAGCAGATCTACAAGCACACAACGCCTCGCGGTGCGAGGCGTTGTGTGCTTGTAGATCGGCAGTGTTCACTAGTTTAAATCATTTTTTAAATGATAAATCCAAAACAAACGGTTTGGGACATACAAGGTTTCCACCCGACAACGACAAAATATAACTCATGTAATTGGCCCACTGGCTTGTCACTTGTCATGATCTGAAATGGCAAATCTTTGAGTAGCAGCAGCGCTATAGAGAGAGATCTCTCTCTATAGCGCACAATGAGGGCCTCTACAACTCTTTTTCCCGGGCTGAATCAGGGGCCCAGCGCGTCCCTGCTCGCTGCTGTCTCCTACTCTGTACCACCACTGCCGTCTCTGTGTCTTTTGTCCTTTTCCTTCAAGACTTGGCTCGGAAAAATGACAGCGCCCATTCCAATCTTTATATTCTGGAGATCATTCTGCAGTTATCTAATTGTTATAATTGCGCGTGAACTTTTTACTTATTTTGCTTCAGATACTCAGCAAGACATACAGTAGGGCTGCGACATGTTTTTCCTAAAGATTTTCACCCAAAAAAAAGTAAAAGGATTCTCCAGAACATTTTCAAAATGGTACACGTTTTTTTTCCAAAGTGCTTTACATAGATTGTGCATTACATTCACCCATTCACACACACATTCATACACCGATGGCAGAGGAGACCCTGCAAGGTACCAACCTGCTCACCGGGAGCAACTAGGGGTTCAGAGTCTTGCTCAAGGACTCTTCCACACTAACTCTGGGGGGGGAGCCCGGGATCGAACTGGGAACCTTGCGGTTCCCATTCGGCCACTCTACCGTCCACTTTGCCCCTGAGCCACTGCCTTCAAAATCTTCAAAAACCAGTAAGACTCCCTAATCGGGAGATAAGCGACCGTTGGTCGCTTATCTCCACAAAAAGTTTGTTTTACCAATTATCAAGACATACGGGCAGTTGACAGTTTGCCATGGTTACTCATTGAAGTTGAATCTCCATATATGGAGATAACCTACGCATCACACTAAGTCTGACCTCACCAGCCCATATTTGGGCATGAGCAACTTATGTCTCCATATATGGAGATATGATGACATCACACAGTCCTCAGCCGATGATGTGGCGTGATGTCATACAATACACAAACGAGCCCTACAGTATAAAGGGGCAATTCTTGCCAGGAAAGAAGCATTTCTTCGACTCAGACCTTATCGCCAGGGTTGGCTTATAGCAGCTGTCGGTAGGACCATATATGGATTCTGTTAGTGTGGATCTCCTAACAGGGCATCATCTGGGATACAATCCCTTTTATGCCCATATATGGAGATCCCTAACAGAATCCCTTTCATGCCCATATATGGAGATCCCTAACAGAATCCCTTTTATGCCCATATATGGAGATCACTAACAGCTAACAGAATCCCTTTTGTGCCCATATATGGAGATCCCTAACAGAATCCCTTTTATGCCCATATATGGAGATCCCTATCAGAATCCCTTTTATGCCCATATATGGAGATCCCTAACAGAATCCCTTTTATGCCCATATATGGAGATCCCTAACAGAATCCCTTGTATGCCCATATATGGAGATCCCTAACAGAATCCCTTTTATGCCCATATATGGAGATCCCTAACGGAATCCCTTTTATGCCCATATATTATGGAGAAGTCCCTGCTCTGAGTATCTGACATCAGTGTGATGTCACCTGTTTATGCCCATATATGGAGATCCCTGCTCTGCGTATCTGGTTGCTATGGTAAACAGTTGGTTGCTAGGGTAAAAAAACATGGTTGCTATGGTAAACAGTTGGTTGCTAGGGTAAACAGTTGGTTGCTAGGGTAAAACCATGGTTGCTAAGGTGGTTGCTAACGTACACTAACAAACCAGCAACAACAGACTGTTGCCACAGCAACGTACACAAAGGTTTGTGTACACATGTGGTGTGATGTCATACTGATGCGGAGATATGAGCAGGGCAAAAGTGTGACGTGTGACCGACGGACGGACGGACGGACGGACGGCCGGTGGAGGTTTTCATAGTAAACTGCTCCCTGACGGTCGCAATAACAACATGTCGTCACATCGCGACAATAACATATTACAGAAATGACCCCTTTTCTGCTTTAAGGGATGGGACCATATGAAAATGCCATATCACGATTAGTGTGACCAAAGAAATCGCGATAATCAAAATATCCCAACATCCATTATCCATTCCTGGGGCAGAACATTTGCCGGAAAATAGCAGATCTTGAGCTTGCTGTGAGCTTGTAGATCGGCAATTTTTTTTTGGAAAAAGGATTTGGTAGAGAGTGAAAAAAATTAAGTGTGTTATTTCCAGGTCCGTTTTACCAATGAGGGTTTAAATGGTACCGGATATGCAGCTCTGCAAATAAAAGGTGAATTGATCCCAGTGCACAACGGTGGACGATTTCACGATAAACTTAAATCTCCACGATAGGATTATCGTTAGGGCTGTCACGATATGACATTTTACATGACGATTAATTGTCACTCAAATAATTGGCGATTAACGATTTAATTGTGTTTTTGTCGTTGATAATTACATTTCTGTTTGGCTTTTAGGCTTTGAAGTTGTACATGGTAGATATGACACATAACCTAATATATACAAAGAAATTATTTACATATTTGACAACTTACTACTTAAAAAATAACTTTGATAGTGGAAATAGCCGATCTAAAAGCTCAGAACGCGTCGCGATGCGACGCGTTGTGAGCTTGTAGATCTGCTATTTCCACTATTTCGGACATTTTTAAACATTCACGATTATGACGATTATGACAAGATAATTGTGATAATGTCAAATAATCACGATTAGATGATTATGTAATAATTGTGACAGCCCTAATTATCGTGAGTGTTTTTTTTTATCCTGATAAACGATAACAACGATCTTAGTTGCCAGCTTCATCGTCTCACCCGGCCACGAATATCTCCAGGTCTCCGTCCCCGTCCACGTCGGTGACGGCCATGCCGTAGTTGAGCTGCGTGGGGTTGTTCTCGTAGTCCAGAGGCAGCACGCTGTGCGTCACCGTAGAGAACATGGGCTCTGAGCGCTGGGCCCAGCACAGGAGGGCGGGGAGGAGAGCAGACAGCACCACGCACCACAGCATCCTCACCTGCAAGGAGGAGGAAGACACAAAACAGTTGCTTAAAACGGGTACACATTATTGTGTATCATTATTTTATGCTTTAACTATTGAAAAATAGCAGATCTACAAGCTCACAGCGCGGCACCGAGTGCCGCGCTGCGAGCTTGTAGATCTGCTATTTTTGAAAAATCGTGAACATTTGAATTTTGACCCGATTCTATAAGTGTCTTTTGAATCCTTCTAAGGTTGTTTGAAAAACCTATGTTGTCAGCAATCTGGCCAGCCATCGTCAAAGAAAAGGTCCTTTTCACTTAACTGGAGCTCAGTTTGTCTGTTCTTGAGAGACTAGACTACTATGTCAGTGGTTCTCAAACCTTTTCATGTCAAGGACCCCCAAACTGATATTTATTTGGCCACGGACCCCCATCTCAAAATATCTAGTTGCAGGGACCCCCCAGAAGCAAAATTTGAGTTACAAACGTTCGCTTTAAAAATACATAAATTCAAAGATTTGCACACATTTTCACAACTTTTTCAAAAATAGCAGATCTACAAGCTTGCAGCGAGGCACTCGGTGCCGCGCTGTGAGCTTGTATATCTGCTATTTTTCACTGGTTAAAGCATTCAATAGTTCTAGGCCTAAATGGGTTAACAAGGACAACTGTAACCTAGGACAACTGTTACCCAACTTAACTGGAACAATAGTTGTACTGACTTTGAAGGACTTTTCCAGGGAGGGTTTCATGTGGAGTCTTGCTGTGTCACCCTTTCTTGTTTAAAAAAGGTGCCTTGCTCTTTTTACTGTATACTTTTTTTTTCTTTTCATACTTCTCTGTAACTTTGTAAACCTTATACTGCTGTGCTGCCTCTGGGATTTCCCTAGCCTGGCCAGCCTCATACTCTGCATAAATGGTAAATGGTAAATGGTGCATTTATATAGCGCTTTTATCCAAAGCGCTTTACAGAGATTGTGCATTACATTCACCCATTCACGCACACATTCATACACCGGTGGCGGAGGAAACCATGCAAGGCACCAACCTGCTCACCGGGAGCAATGTGGGGTTCAGAGTCTTGCCCAAGGACCCTTCGACATTAACTCAGGGGGAGCCCGGATTCGAACTGGGAACCCTTCGGGAACCCTTCGTGCTCTAATGTCGGTTTCTCTACCCCTGAGCTATGCCTGCATTCACTCACTCGTTCTTTCCCACAATATAAGTCTGGACTTTGGGCTATAGGCAGCTTGAAAAGTGGGCGGGAGTACTTGCCTTGACAGACAGAATCCTCTAACCAATCAGCGTAGCAAAACATCTCTCAGCCAATCGGAAGAACGGCAAACAAACACGTATTTTCGGCTGATGAACTCCGCTAGCGCATACTCCTGTTCCTTTTTAATTGTTGTAATTGATTCCAACTCTGAAATAACTTCACTTATTGGTTGTTTTATTGTTTCAGCATTAAATGTTGCATTGAGAGCACTAGCCATGTTGTTTTGAAAATGCTGCAGCAAGCATCTACGTCACCATCTACACATGGACCAATCAGGGGAAGCTTTTCACTTGTTGTGCGGACAGCAGTTGAAACGCAGTCACTGATTGGCCCTGATCAGAAAAAGATCAAGGCCAATTTCTCATACTCGCTGCTGCCTATCTGCTGAAGTCCAGACCTCATACTGTGGGAAGGAGGAATGAGTATGCACGCAGTATGAGGGATGGCCCGCCAGGCTAGGATTTCTCCCCTTGGGATAATAAAGGTATCTATCTGTCTTGTCTTGTCTTGTCTATCTATCTATCTATCTATCTAAAGTGCAACACACAGCCTTTACACCAAGCTGCACGTCAATGCAGCATAGTAGGGGCTGGGGCAATGTGGGCAATGTGGACAAAATCAGACACAGCGCATAGGACCAGTGGTGTAAAGTAAATAAGTACATTTACTCAAGCACTGTACTTAAGTACAATTTTGAGATATCTGAACTTTACTTGAGTTTACAATTTCCAATACTTTTACTTCTACCCCACTACATCTCAGATCCAAATATTGTACTTTTACTGTACTCTGTACTTTTACTGGTGGTACTTTTACTACCATTGTATCATCACCTGCAAGGAGGAGAAAGAGCAACACACTGCTTTTAACACCAAGCTGCAACACGTCAACGCAGCCTAGGGGCAATAGACCTTATTCACACCGCGACCATCTTGGATCACATGACTTCCTGGGATAGCAGCCTGCATTACAAACCATTGTGAACAAAGGAGCGATGGTCCCAAAATATGAGTTCTATTCAACCATTTTCTTTTGACCAAATCGACAAATGGGCAGATGACAACATCAACATCCCCAAAAGAATTAAATAGAAGGGTACATCCACAATATTCATGGTAGTTAGGTTGCAGTGTTACTCTGTACAAAGACTTGCTACAGTATCTGTGCAGACTAGTGCTTGCTCTGCCAACATATAGTTAATATTACTGTATCGTGATTTTTGCATATTAATCAGGAACAATCTAACAACAAATAGTTAATGTGATGGTGGAGCAAGCACTGCACAGATAGCAAGTCTTTGTACACAGTAAGGTTGCAACCTAACTTACCTTAAATATCGTTACCATGGATGTAATCAATGTTTAATCCTTTTGGGGATGTTGATGTTGTCATCTGCCCATTTGTCGATTTGGTAAAAAGAAATTGGTTGAATAGAACTCATATTTTGGGACCATCGCTCCATTGTTCACAATGGTTTGTAATGCAGGCTGCTATCCCAGGAAGTCATGTGATCCAAGATGGCCGTGGTGTGAATAAGGTCTATGGGGACCAGTGATGTTAAAAGTACCAATACTGCAATGTGGTGGGGTTGGCAAAAGGGCCTTTCTGTGTGGCGTTTGCATGTTCTCCCCGTGTCCCTAGGTAACCTCACAAAAACATGCAGTAATCCTGGTCTCTATACTGCCTCCCCCTGGCCAGCCGGGGGGCCTGATGGGTGGGGAAAGGAACTGGTTGGAATAACGTGTTGCACGCGCTACGTCCAACCGGGGAAGCTCCCCCCTGTCAGGTGAAAAGAAGCGACTTGGACTCCTCATGCATAGAAGGAAGCATGAGGTCAGTCCGTTGCTCTCCCCAGGTTGGCAGAGGGAGTGTAGCACCCAGGATTACATTAGATAATTGACACTAAAACGTACTCGAAGTACCAAAAGTAAAAGTACTCATTAAGCAGAATGTCCCATTTCAGGTTTTCAAATGTACAAACATCTTTTTGAAAAATCTACAAGATCGCAATGTGTCGCATCACAACGCATTGTGAGATTGTAGATCGGCTATTTTTCGAATGGCCCCAAATGAATATATGGCTGAAGTGGTTAATGTATGTTTTGTAATTGTAATCAAAATCTACAATGATTATAATTAGTGGTGTAAAAGTGGTTGAGTAAAAAGTACAATATTTGCCTCTGAGATAGTGGACTAGAAGTATTGGAAATTGAAAATACTCAAGTAAAGTACAAATACCTTTAGAGTACAGTACTTGAGTAAATGTATTTTATGTGGAAAGAAACATCACGTAGGACAAGGTCCAGGTCCTATGGCCGAAACTTTTGCGGCTTTTTTCCCACACCTTTCACTTTATGAGCATGACCAAATAAAATAAGAATACATGTCCTAGTCTCTGTGTAAGGATCATCCTTATAGTCCACTTGCCAGAATCTGAACCCTGGCATATTGAGTACACCAAGGTTTTATGTTAGAAATGTTGAGTATGGGTTCCCAGCATTTAGAAACTGCCGGATGCTAACTTGCATATGTTGAGCAATTTTCATATTTTGCATAATTCGATTTATTTAGCATAATCCCCCATAATAATGGATAATATGTCAAAAACTGATTGGCTGATTTGAACAATATTGGAGTGGTTTTGGGGGTTATTGAGAATGCTGAATCCATTTCTGACATTTTCTAAATTCAAAATGTCCGTTTTAAACCGGAAATGGCCATATACAACATAAAAAAAGTATCAAAATCACCCCACTTTAAGTTGGTATAAGGCCATTTCCGGTTTAAAACGGCCATTTTGAATTTAGAAAATGTCAGAAATGGATTCAGCATTCTCAATAACCCCCAAAACCACTCCAATATTGTTCAAATCGGCCAATCGGTTTTTGACATATTATCCATTATTATAGGGGATTATGCTAATTAAAGCTAATTATGCAAATTATGAAAATTGCTCAACATATGCAAGTTAGCATCCGACAGTTTCTACATGCTGGGGTCCCTTACTCAACATTTATAACATAAAACCTTGGTGTACTCAATATGTCCGGGTTCACAATGGGGCTCTATGGGCTGGCAAGTAGACTATTAAGGGTTTTGTGGACTGTGAGTTTTTTCCTGACAGTTTTCCGTCATGTCTTTGAGAACCGCCACGTCTGCAGTCAACCCTGAACAAAGGACAAACTGTTTACCCTGGGCTAAGTCATATATCACTATGTATTGACTAAATAGCTCAACGTCAATACTGTGGGGGCGACAACCGGTGCTTCATCAAGTCGTTAAAGGAAAATAATAGACTGCTAATGCTAACGATTGGTAATTGCGACCGAAGCTTGCAGTTAAGTATGTAAACCGGCACATCCTGTCAGTAGGCCCGCGATTCCGTAACACCTCAATGTCTATAGCTGACCTCCATGCCTATGGCTGACCTGCCCATATATGGAGTCTTACCTGCCCTTATATAGAGATCCCTGATGTCATGGACCTCCATATATGGAGCTGACCGACACTGACATCATAAACTCTACATCACCCGGATCTCCATATATGGCTATGCCTGACTCATTCTGACATCACCAGGATGACTCCCATATAATTATGTGAATGCCAATATTTATACAAGTACATGTCAGTCTAACCAATATGCCCATATCTCCATATACATGATCTCCATATATGGGTATCAGGGATCTCCATATACGGGTAACTGGTCAGAGATATATTAATAAAGGATCAAATAAAATAAAAGTCCATATATGGGTATTCCCAGATGATGCCCTGTTAGGGGAACCACACTAACAGAATCCAGACAGATGGTGCGACCTCGCCCTTCAGGGCGAGGTCGTCCGTAGGCGTCTTACTGGTGGTGCTCTAGAACAGTCATGTATGTTTAGAAAATGACATTACTTTACTGTAACTCAGCCTTTAAAACCAAGAAAAGACAAGTATGCCTTATCACGATATCACAGTATCCCAAATCCTACCTAGACAATATAGTCACATCATGTAATGATATTGATATATTATTGATGAATTGCCCTTCTATGACATTATGTCACAAAATGAACTTTTTGAGATGCTACAATACTGTAGATCTCAACAGGCTCACGCACACATGCCACGCACACGCACACACGCGCACACACACACACACACACACACACACACACACGCACACACACACACACACACACACACACACACACACACACAGGGATGGGACGATACGCGATATTATCGTTTATCGTGAAAAATCATAAAGAAACACCCATGATAATCGTATCGTGGAGATTTAATTTATCGTGATATCGTCCTCCGTCATGCACTGGGATCAATTCACCTTTTATTTGCCGAGCTGCATCTCCGGTACCACTTAAACCCTCTATAATTGGTAAAAGGTGCTTAAAATATACGCACTAACTTGATACAGTCTTTTTTTCACTCTCTATCAAATGTCTTTGCCAAAAAATAGCCGATCTACAAGCTCACAACGCGTCGCATTGCGACGCGTTGTGAGCTTGTAGATCTGCAATTTTTTGGCAAATGTTCCGCCCCAGGATAATGGATTTTGATTATCGTGATAATATCGTAAATCGCGATTTCTTTTGTTCCAATAATCGTGATAGGAACTTTTCATATCGTCCCATCCCTGCACGCGCGCACACACACACACACACACACACACACACACACACACACACACACACACACACACACACACACACACACACACACACACACACACACACACACACACACACACACACACACACACACACACACACACACACACACACACACACACACACACACACAGTTCGCTCAACTCTAAAAACGCACATCTGTTAAGAAGCTGACATACACGGCATCTGTCCCTCCCCCGCCAATGAGGCGAACTCTGATCAAACGACATCAGCACAAACTCCAGCTTGAATCCATCCTGTACTGTCCTCTTCCTAACCCAAGAAGCCCACCGTTGATTCTAACGACGCTTAACTCATACTCTGCGATCCCCGTCGAAACCGTTGATTTCCCGCTGCACCTCTCTGCGATGCCCGTCGTTCCCGGAAATTAAATTCGCTTTAATCATTATGAAACAATTAAAAGTATGATCGCTGTATATGGCCGTTTCAGAGTCTTAGGCCCGCCCCCTAACTGTATCCTGCCGTATTTCCGGTAATGACCGGATCTAGGTTTCCGTTCCTGTCCAAGGCCCCAGCGTAGCTTCCGTCCCATCTGTTTACATTGTAAACAGAGGAAGGAGCAGCACGTTCATTTCACGTCTTTTTTCACCCGTTTTTTATTTTATTTGATAGCTTTTCGATTCTTGTGCCCGCCTGGCATATGATCCGCACACATATCGTCTGCTATGTGCGCGAACGTGTCCACGTGTTACCATAGCGCACAGCTGGCTTTTTTCAATGTTTTTTCATGTAAACACTGGCGGATAAGCAGGGATACAGCGTGGCAACGGATATGTCTATTTCAATGGGGGTTTTTTTATTCGAAAGCTGTCACCGAGTCTACACGTCTACTAGATGAGTCGCGCACAGATTGTGCACGATGCGTGCACGTGCCCACGTTAAAAGGTAAGGACAATTTGGCAGCTGCTTACTACAGCTAAAAAAAAATGGCAGCAAAATTGTTAATTATCCGAAACAGAACAGTGAGCATGCGGTACAGTCCAGGGAATCACCTGGACGGTGAGCTCTGGGTTCGTATCGACAGACCGGCGGAGATGAAGCTGTGTACTGTAACACAGAGGCAATCAGTGCCAATCTGCAGGGATTGGATTGGATGAGCCAATCACACGGAGACAGGCCCGAGAAGAAGCCACATGGGCAGAAAATCCATACATGCAGCAGCAGGACAGGTCATCAGTGATGCTGGGGCCTCTACTACTGTATATACGCCTGTATGGAAGGACAGACAGCAGCACCCAGGGGTGTCACAAGGTGGGGGGGGGGGGGGAGTGGGACTGAGTTACTAGGGCCCAAGGTGGAGGGGCCTTAATTATTTTATTCTTTAGCTATTGAAAAATAGCAGATATACAAGCTCACAGCGCGGCACCGAGTGCCGCGCTGCGAGCTTGTAGATCTGCCATTTTTGAAGAGTCATGAAAATGTGTGCACGTTTTTGAATATATAATAATGTATTTTTTAAGCGAACATTTGTAACTCAAATTTTGCTTCTGGGGGGGGTCCCTGGAACTAAATATTTTGAGATGGGGGGTTCATGGCCAAATACACATTTTGGGGGTCGTCCACGTGAAAATGTTTGAGCACCACTGGCACTGACATAGAAACATAGGTTTTTAAAAAAAAAACCTTCGAAGGAACTGAAATATTCAAAGACTTGCACAAACTCAAAAATAGCAGATCTACAAGCTCGCAGCGCGGCACTCGGTGCCGCGCTGTGAGCTTGTATATCTGCTATTTTTCAATAGTTAAAGCACAAACACGAACATTCATGGTCATCAGTGATGCTGGGGCCTCTACTACTGTATACGCCTGTATGGATGGAAGGACAGCATCACCTCTATACGCAGGGGTGTCACACCAAATGATGGGCCCTGGGTACAAGGATTCACTGCGGGGCCCCCAAGAATGTTCTTCATAGGGGGAGGAGGGGGTTTAACTCGTTTAGACTGGGAACGCATTATTTTGTGCTCTAACTATTGAACTATTGAAAAAAATAGCAGATATACTTTTTCATGTGAAGGACCCCCAAAATGATATGTATTTGGCCACGGAACCCCAAAATACATATAGGCTATAAGATTTGCACACAATTTTCACGCCTTTTCAAAAATAGCAGATCTACAAGCCACAATCTACGAGCTTGTATATCTGCTATTTTTCAATAGCTAAAGTATAAAGCAATTAAAGCCCTTCCACCTTGGGGCCCCGGTAACTCAGTCCCACTTTTCCCCCCCTTGTGACGCCCCTGTCTGTACGCCTGCCTGTACAGATGGACACAACACCTCTACACGCCTGTATGGATGGACAGTAGCACCCGGGGCATCCCATCCCATCCCATCCCAGCCCAGCCCAGCCCAGCCCAGCCCAGCCCTGGGACTGGACCACAGCCAATTCTAAAGAAGGACGCACTGTCAGGGCCACAGAGGAGAGGATGGTGGCGAGAGAGAGAGAGAGAGAGAGAGGAGAGAGAGAGAGAGAGAGATGAGAGAGAGAGGAGAGAGGGAGAGGGAGAGGAGAGAGGGAGATGAGAGAGGAGAGGGAGAGAGAGAGAGGGAGAGAGGAGGGAGAGGATGGAGAGAGAGAGAGAGAGAGAGAGAGAGAGAGAGGAGAGAGAGAACAGAGAGAGAGAGAGGGGAGAGGGAGAGAGAGAGAGTGAGAGGAGAGGAGAGAGGAGAGAGAGGGAGAGCGAGAGGGAGAGAGAGGAGAAGGGAGAGAGAGAAGAGAGAGAGAGGAGAGAGAGAAGATGTGAGCCCAAGTGTGCGTCTCTGAGTGAGCAGTGAACAGTCCTCCGACTCACATTAAGGTGAACACAGGAGAATTGATCCATCGATCGGACTTTGTCAGGGGGAGAGAGAGGGCACACCGCGTGTGTGTGTGTGTGTGTGTGTGTGTGTGTGTGTGTGTGTGTGTGTGTTGTGTGTGTGTGTGTGTGTGGTGTGTGTGTGTGTGTGTGTGTGTGTGTGTGTGTGTGTGTGTGTGTGTGTGTGTGTGTGTGTGTGTTGTTGTTACCTATCTGAAGCTATCCGCCCTCTTGAACGCGGATCCTTCTTTTATACGCACTTTATCAGCTTCACATGATTAATGAATTGTTATTTATTTCTCTTATTTATATAGATTTTGTATTTATGAACTGAATCTATTTTTGTACTTTTGTATCTTTTGTATGCATTCCCACCCGTGTTGTCTGTCTATATGTATGTTCTATGTATGTTTTAAAGAGCTGCACTAAAACAAATTCCAATCAACTCTGTTGACATGGCAATAAAGTATTGAATCTTGAATCTTGTGTGTGTGTGTGTGTGTGTGTGTGTGTGTGTGTGTGTGTGTGTGTGTGTGTGTGTGTGTGTGTGTGTGTGTGTGTGTGTGTGTGTGTGTGTGTGTGTGCGTGCGTGCGTGCGTGCTGCTGTCGTGCGTGCGTGCGTGCGTGTGTGTGTGTGTGTTTGTGGGGGGGGGGGGGGGGGTTCTGGACTGAGAGAAGAGAGACATCAACACAATGAGAAAAAGAAAGCGAATGACAAAGGTCACCTTTTTTCCCTGGCTGAGTGCATTGTCACGCGTTGCACAGGGAATCGCAAAACTTTTCCACACTCACACACTCACACACACACACACACACACACACACACACACACACACTGTGGATGGCTTTTTTTACAAGCCGACAACTCGATTTGCCGAGGTGGAAAGGATTTATATAAAGGCAATCTTCGTCATATAGTGCCCGCCTTCGCCCCCATTCCCGCCCGTAATGCCGTTCGTTGAGCCATTCCCATCATCTCGCGCTTCCAAACGGGCGCTATATACTAGGCTTTCCCTTCCTCGCACACACGCGCACACACACACATGTCCAGGTGATGTATGGCACCTTAACATCTCCCTCAACAATTCAATTTGAGATAAAGCCGCATTGCTGTCGACGAAGTAATACTCTCGACCAACGAACGGCCGGGGGAGTGGGGGAACGCAACGCACGGTGGATCGCCTCCCCACCCCCTACCCCCTCTCCCCCGACACCTGCAGAAATTATGCCTGCAGAAAAAACGCCTGCCTTTCCTCTGGGGGCGGGGCGGCAGTTGGGGGGCGATAACGAACGCCACGGTCCCAGAAGAGCCTTTTAGTGAGAGGGGGGGACGCCTAGTGTCTTAGCAAGGAGGGTTAATTAAACCGTTTAGGCCTGGATTATTTTATACAGATATATGTATACGATCTGCTATTTTTGAAATGTTGTGAAAATGTGTGCCAAATCTTTGAATATATGTGTTTTTTTTAAAGCGAACATTTGTAACTCAAATATTTGCGTCCGTGGACCCTAGAACTAAATATTTTGAGATGGGGGTCCTTGGCCAAAGACATATCATTTTGGGGGTCCTTGACATGAAAAAGTTTGAGCACCACTGACATAGAAACATAGGTTTTTTCAAAAAACCTTTGAAGGATTTAGAAGACACTTATAGAATCCTGTCACACATTTTCTCGATTTAAAAAAAAAATTGCAGATCTACAAGCTCTCAGCGCGGCACTCGGTGCCGCGCTCTGTGAGCTTGTAGATCTGCTATTTTTCAAACCGTTAAAGCATACAATAATGGTTAAAGTAGGAATGTTCGTTCCCGGTCTACATGACTTAACAACACTGAGAAGCGTTAGACGAGGCCATTTCTTCCCATTAGAACAGGGATGTGGTGACAAATGAGCTCAGCGCAGTCCCAGGCAGCTTGGAGGCAGTTTTACACAGACTGCTAATACACTCCTTAGATAGGAGCCGCTAGCTATAAATAACACTCAGGGGGTGGAGGAGGGGGGGAGGAAAGTGGCGGAAGAAACTCCAAATGAGAAAAGTTAAAAGTGTGTCAGAAAGAGAATAAAAAACGACCCCCCCCCCAGAACGTGCTCCTCTACTCCGTCGTGAAGACGGACCTGATGCGCTGTCCCTGTTGCACCACGCTGCATGATGGGACCTTCCCATTATGCGGCGTGTGCAACAGGGACAGCGTAATCAAAGAGCCGCGCGATAATGAATGGAAAACAAGATGATATTATTACTGTCAGCCGCTGTTACCCAAATCAACTAGAGATGAAGAGGGGCTTTCACTGCCATAAATGGTAAATGGTAAATGGTGCATTTATATAGCGCTTTTTAACCAAAGCGCTTTACAGAGATTGTGCATTACATTCACCCATTCACGCACACATTCATACACCGGTGGCGGAGGAAACCATGCAAGGCACCAACCTACTCACCGGGAGCAATTAGGGGTTCAGAGTCTTGCCCAAGGACCCTTCGACATTAGCTCAGGGGGAGCCCCGGATTCGAACTGGGAACCTTTCGGGAACCCCTTCGTGCTCTAATAACGCCCCTGAGCTAAGCCGCCCCACTGTCAGCCGCCCCCACTGTCAGCCGCTGTAGCTGCTAACCCTTACCCAAATCAAACTAGAGATGAAGAGGGGCTTTCACTGCCATAAAATGTAAACTATTCATTTCCTAAATGTCTGTCCGCCATCCACCATCTGCAAACAATGCCCAACTGACATCACTGACTGGACTCACTACAGTGCCCATTTTTAGAGATGACATCACAGACTGGCCTGGACACGGAACACCATATATGGGCATAAAAGAGAGCCAGCCAGTCAGACGGATACAACAGGTATTGCACAACTGGACATGGATGGATGGTGACTATTCTGCCCAACAGGCACCGGTCTGGGTTCTCCAACATTACTTCTGAGACTCCTACATTCAATCCCTCATCGCTCACCCCCGATCACAGGACTAGCGTCAATAACACAGTTATTGTTCTAGTGATTCTGTGCAATCCGGAACTCGTTTTAATGAATACAGATGTATTCTCTATCCAATCTATATAATAATGTTAATCACAAGTATATCTGCAGGGTTTGGTGGCCTCCCCACTCTTCCATTGAGACTATAGCCCCATTTCCACTGTAGGGCCAACCAGAACTAGAACTTTCCAGAACCAAGAACTTTCAAGAACCTGTGAAGTTCCGGACCAAGTTCTGTTTCCATATAACCAGAACTAACCGGGGTCCGAGCAACAGCGCTGCTGGCCCCGCCCATAGGTTCCCAGAACTCAAGTTTAGTTCTACCTCAGGAGCAGGACCCTAAATAAGGTTCCAGGAACTCGTCTGGAAACCTGGCCGCACGCAATGGAAACAAAACCAGAACCAAAAAAAATAGGTTCAGGTTCCTGAAAGTTGTGGTTCCACCTTGCAGTGGAAAAGGGGCTATTGAGACCCTGGTGTCAGCCTGTCAGGTACGACCACCCTGCGGTGCTCGTTGATAAGCAGTAGCTGCCAGAAGCTCATAAGCACATGATAATATCTCCCCTGGCCATGGGATTCCGTATGGAAGACCTCCTCTCCCATGCCATGCATGAGACTAGGGGTGGGCGATATGGTGATAATTATCGTTGAGACGATACAATGTCTCCACGATATGCCTTTTCAGAGGTATCGTATATATCGTGATACAATTGAGGGAGCCTTGTAAGAAATCCTGTTTAATCGTTAATACAGAGATTCATTGCCGAAATTCAATTTAAACCTGCATTTTGGTCTAAATCAGTAGTTCTCAAACTTTAAAAATGTCAAGGTCTCCACTTAACTCTGACAGTATACAAATGAAACCAAATGGACCCGTAAGTGTCCATTTGGTTTCATTTGTATACTGTCAGAGTCACATACTTGTAAAGTTCAATTTAGACCTCCCAAAAGGAACCCAGAGTCTAGTTTTTGGTCAAGTAACTTGAAAAATAACTATAAAAACTAACGTGAAAAAGAATCGTGATAAAATCGTGTATCGTGATACAGCTTGGGAAAATATCGTGATATTGTATTTTTCCATATCGCCCACCCCTACATGAGACGCCAGTTCTGATCCAAGGTGGGACGTGAAACATAGGGAGCGCAGCTCTAATCCATAAGTAATGTGACCGCAGAACACCGTGTGTCCACCCAGGCCACACTGGAAGATAAACGGGGAAAACGAGGACGGGACAGCACCCGTACAGTAGGTCAGTGGTAGATCTGTTGGAGCACTGACCTGAGAAAAGATTAAATGGTAAATGGTGCATTTATACAGCGCCTTTATCCAAGGCGCTTTACAGAGATTGTGCATTACATTCACCCATTCACACACACACATTCATTACATTCACCCATTCATTCACACACATTCATACACCGATGGTGGAGGAAACCATGCAAGGCACCAACCTGCTCACCAGGAGCAACTAGGGGGTTCAGAGTCTTGCTCAAGGACTCTGCGACACTAACTCTGGGGGAGCCTGGGGATCGAACTGGGAACCCTTCAGGAACCCTCCGTGATCTAATGCCGGTTTCTCTACCCCTGAGCCACTGCCGCCCCAAAGCTTAGCTGATCAAAACCATTCATTGCAGTGTTGAGCTGCAATATGAGCTGCTATAAGACGCTAGTTTTTCCTGAACCAAAAGATCTCAAAATCCAAAAAGAAATCATTAAAGTCATATGTCTTCACTATACTCTATGTACAGTATGTATGTTCTTCTTGGCAATGTAAAAGACAAAAGTTATCACAAGACAACAACAATAACTATAATTGCACCTAAAGCTGATTTGACTTTCCCCGGCCGGGACGGGGAGATCAGCCTGTTCCTAAAACTGCTCCCGAAAAACAGCAGAGCACCGGAGATTGGAGCGTCGGTTCCGGGAATGAATGTTTGTTTTCAGGCCGAGAGATGTTTTTTCGATTGGGTTATTTATGCTGGCATAAAGAGGCTATTACCACAGTGTGCAACATCAGCATGTGCTTTCTGGAGCGTTCAACGCCCGACTCTGTGATCAAGATAAGACTCACTGCGACAAAGAGAACCAGAGGAAAAGCTTCTTCACTTTCACAACACGCTTTTTCCAGAACCCTTTTCCCTGTGAAGGACGCCCTCACTGCAGCGCACACACACACACACACACACACACACACACACACACACACACACACACACACACACACACACACACACACACACACACACACACACACACACACACACACACACACACACACACACACACACACACACACACATCGCCTCATCTACTTCCCAGTAAAACACTTGTCACCACTGAGTACACAGTTATTGTAGTGTTTGTCATTGAACAGTGAAGTGCCGGTAGAAAGTTAAACCGGTTTGGTTTAACTTTTGCTTTGCAATAAGACAGTCAGTCGCATACTGTAGGCATAGTCATGTGATCTATTGTGTATATGTACTGTAAGTGTACTGGACACAGCCGTGTACTAGGATACAGTAGTGTGTACACACACACACAAACACACACACACACACACACACACACACACACACACACACACACACATACACACACACATACACACACACATACACACACACACACACACACACACACACACACACACACACACACACACACACACACACACACACACGCGCGCGCGCGTGCACGAGCGTTGCGTGCGCAACTACAGTAAACTATTACTGCAGCCCCATTGAGTTATACTCAGCAATATAGTCCATCTATACTCCTAAAGCCTAATAGCATTCAGTTCAATTCCCACTATAATGCATGAGTTCATCCATTCAAGTCGTTTGCCACAGCAGTGAACATCAGCAGGCTGACAATGCAACGATTCAAATCCTTCATTATTACAACACTGTCTGATCACAAGTATGATTTACACTATTTGTTCAATGTTCAATGTGGAACATGCATGGGAAAGGTTTCCTTGCATTATTAATCTAGAATGGTACACAGCCAATAATCACCATGATTTCATATGTTAAGTGTTAACCTTTTTGTTTGCATTGGGTCATTATACGTTTTTACCAGATTATACTATTATAGCAGAAATCAAGTGCATGAATGAATCAACCCATGTCACAAGATAAACTAATACATTACACAGTAGCCACAATGGCCATGTATTCAAATGAAATAAAGTGGTTTCAAGAAAGAAAGAAAGAAAGAAAGAAAGAAAGAAAGAAAGAAAATGTTTGTTTTTTTTTTGCAATAGCTTTTAGGTTTTTTAGCTTTTCTCTTTTCCATGGACATCAGCAAATATTCGTTCAGGAATCCAGCAGACAACATGCAAGTTATTTTAGACTCCAAAAACACCAACTATAATCCGATCCAATTCCAAAACTATGGTAATACGCTTGCAAATGTATTCGGGTCGTGCACGATGAGTATGAAATAGACGGGCATACACGCACGCGCACACACACACCCACACGCACAAAAAAAGTTTCTGTGGGCGCCCTGCAGCGCGCACGCCGCGCAGTCTACTGTCCCAACAAATGTCCCATATCAGGACCACGGAGAGCGCAGCATCAAAGACACGCACCGTAGTGGTCCGCGGACCACCAGTGGTCCCTGAGGGGAGTTGGTAACCAAATGAACCCTTACAGATCTTTAACTCTCGAGAGCGTAAAATGAAACCAAATGGACCCGTACGGCCGTGTCCATTTGGTTTCATGTTACGCTCTCAAGTCAAGAGTTCAATTATTGTTAAACATCGGAATGACTTAATTCACCCGAAGTCTACACAATTAGAGAATGTAGAAGAATTGTTCTTTAGATCAACATTTGCCTGTTATCTCTCCAACGGTACCAACATCAATACAGCATGGAATTGTGGACAATTATCTTTATCCAACGAACACATTCGAAGTTTGGAGTCTGAGAGAGCCATCTCAAATGGTGGTCCGCGCGGCTCAAATGCCAAAAATAAATAATGGTCCTTGACATGAAAAAGGCTGACAACCACAGTTGTATAGTATAGAGTAGCCTACTCACTGGCAATAAGATCCTCCACATTCGCACTAAATCCTTCCAGCGGTCCAGAGAAGGCAGCAGCGGCAGAGGTAGACTGGGAAAGGTTCGTGCGTAATGCGCGTAAAGTGCGTGTATTGTATTGTAACAGCCTAGTGTCAGATCTCTTGGGGTTTGGCACTTCTTCTTGTTTAAGTCCCTTTTACACAACTTCTTCCCCAAAAGATTCTGCTGCTTTATGAAATCGTTGTTGTGTAAAGGCTCGTGGCCAATCAGCGCGCGGCGCCGTGAATATTTTAGGAGAGCACGTGGCCAATGGCAGAGCGGCGGGGCAGAGCGGTGGGCGTCTCCTAACGGGGTGTGTGATTTGAATATTACATGAGGGGGCAGCTGCGACGAGATGAGATGCAGACTCAGGGGCGTCACAAGGGGTAGGAAAGTGGGACTGAGTTACTAGGGCCCAAGGTGGAGGGGCCCTAATTATATTATACTTTAGCTATTGAAAAATAGCAGATATACAAGCTCACAGCGCGGCACCGCGTGCCGCGCTGCGAGCTTGTAGATCTGCTATTTTTTAAAAGTTGTGAAAATGTGTGAAAATCTTTGAATATAATGTATTTTTTAAGCGAACATTTCTAACTCAAATTTTGCTTCTGGGGGGGTCCCTGGAACTAAATATTTTGAGATGGGGGTCCGTGGCCAAATACATATCATCTTGGGGGTCCTTGACATAGGTTTCTCGCTATTTTCAAACATTTTGCACTTTTACTTTTGGTAATCTAAGTACATTTTGATGCCAATACTTTCATACTTTTACTCAAGTGCATTTTGGATTATGAACTTTTACTTGTAATGGAGTATTTCTACATTGCAGTATTGATACATTTACTCAAGTAAAACATACCGGTATGAGTACTTTTTCCACCACTGATTTTCTGTACATCTCAGAGGAAAATATTTATACTTTTAGTCCACTACATTTTATTTAAAAACTTGTGTTACTATACGTTGTAGATTTGGATCATTATTACAAAACATGCATCGGGCCATTTGAAAATAGCCGATCTACAAGCTGGGTAGCTTGAGCTTGTAGATCTGCTATTTTCAAAAGATTGTTTTAATACAATCTATACATATTAAAACTCGTGAAATTGCACAATCTGCACAATGAGTCATTTAATTTGTACTTTAAGTATATTTTATACATTTTGAATTCCAGACATTTTCTTGTAAGAGTACAGTAGTCACACCAAAGTATGCTTGCCAGCTGCGACCTAGACAACCTCATCCTAGACTTTTGCAACAATGCTCTACAGCACAACAAGCAACCTGAAATATGGTCTCTGTCTAACATCATCCCGGTGCCTAAAGCTGGGGACCTCTCAAAGCCAGACAACTACAGAGGCATCAGCCTGACATGTATCACTGCTAAGGTCTTCAACCGAATGATACTGAACAGGATACGGCATGCCATCGACCCTCACCTGAGAGAGAACCAAAATGGTTTTCGAGAGGAGAGAACAACCGTAGCACAGATCCTGGCATTAAGGAGATTAATAGAGGAGGTGAAAAAGGACAACCTAGCAGCTGTACTGTGCTTCATTGACTTCAAAAAGGCTTTTGATTCTATCCACAGAAGCAAGATGGTGAAGATCCTTGAGGCCTA
This sequence comes from Nannobrachium achirus, assembly GCF_963921795.1. Classification (NCBI taxonomy): domain Eukaryota; kingdom Metazoa; phylum Chordata; class Actinopteri; order Myctophiformes; family Myctophidae; genus Nannobrachium; species Nannobrachium achirus. The sequence continues at coordinate 7,231,793 of NC_137833.1, read as the reverse complement.
CAATGTCCCTCCCAACATTCTCCGGGCTATCGAGACCATGTACGCAAGAACAAGGGCCAGAGTGGTGACCCCGGATGGCAGCAGTGAGGTGTTTGACATCCGAGCTGGTGTAATGCAAGGAGACACCCTAGCCCCCTACCTCTTCATCATAGTTCTAGATTATGCGCTCAGGAAAGCCATAGGTGGACGAGAACAAGAGCTTGGCTTCACACTAACACCAAGGAGGTCAAGGCGGCATCCCGCAGTAGTTCTGACAGACCTGGACTATGCGGACGACATCAGCCTGCTCTCCGACAGCATGGAACAAGCACAAGAACTCCTGAACAGGGTGGAGATAGAGTGTGCCAAAGTTGGTCTCAGGCTAAATGCTAAGAAAACTGAGGTTATCACCTATAACCTACCTGATCACTCACCTCTGACAACAACAGAAGGAGCTGTGTTGAAGGAAGTCAAGGACTTCAAGTACCTGGGCGCATGGGTCGACTCAACTGAGAAAGACCTTAAAGTAAGGAAGGCACTCGCTTGGAGGGCCCTGAACGGCATGAACAGTGTATGGAACTCCAACCTCCCCCGCCAAATCAAACTCAGCTTCTTCTTCGCAACAGTGGAGTCTGTTCTCCTATATGGCAGTGAATGCTGGACCCTGAAGCCAACCCTGCAGAAGTCTCTAAATGGGTGCTACACTAGAATGTTGCGTGCAGTACTCAACATCAACAGGAGTGCACATGTTACCAACGAGAACCTGTATGAGGGTATACCAAGGGTAAGCGAGAAAATTGCCACCAGAAGAATGAGACTAGCAGGACACTGCCAAAGACACCAGGAGCTTCCAGCCAGCAAATTGGTACTGTGGGAGCCAACACATGGGCACCGGTCGCGAGGACGTCCCACAAAAACATACGTGGACGTACTCAAGGAAGACGTAGGGACACAGAACACCAATGAGCTGGCCAGATGTATGGAGAACCGAGATGACTGGAAACAACGATGGAGGGCTCGTCTGAGGACGACCTAGATAGATGATAAGCAGATTCTGCCAATGCATTTCAAAGGAGAAGATTTTTTGAGAAATCTGCCATTTGAGGATTTCTCCAAAAACACTTTACACCAGGGGTCTTCAATGTTTTCAGGCCAAGGACCCCTTAGTTGAGAGAGAGAGATGAAGCAGGGACCCCCACAACCTGTTCATAGATTCCATATAGTTTCATTGTTTGACAGCACAATCATCAGTGTATTTTGGATTCATGTCAATTTGTGTTTTCAGATATTTAACCACTTGAACCGTCAATACTTCTCGACCTCTACACCAAACCTCTTTGCCGAAAATAGCCGATCTACAAGCTCACAACGCCTCGCAGCACAAGGCGTTGTGAGCTTGTAGATCTGCTATTGTTGGCTAAAGTTCTGGTTAAGAATCTGTCTAAAAAGAAGATTTTCATTGTTTTCTTTCTATCACACAAAGATTTGGAGGCCCGCCTGTAGTAACTCTGAGGACCCCCTATAGGGGTCCCGGACCCCTTGTTGAAGACCCTTGCTCTACACTGCAGTATACGTTTACTTTAAGTACTTTTTTCCCACCACTGGGATGCAGTGATCTCTGTGTTGGTTCACTCAGCGTGGGACGGACGCTCTACCCTGACACCATGTGCACCAGACAGTCCCATCCCGCTGCGTCCCGTGGACAACGTGTTGCCCCCGCTATTTATACGTGATTGATGTTGTATCCTTAGCTCTGGTTATCATGTTGTTTTAAATCACAGCAGTTTGTAGGGTAGTAAGTCAAACAGAGGCTGCATTCCACTGCCACAGTATTATTCTTTTTGGAGCGGTGCAAACCGCTTCCCACGTTTGACTTAGTGTGTAGTTATTTCCCTATGTATGTAGCCTCTGTATGCAGACTCCCTAATCGGGAGATAAGCGTCCGTCAGGTCGCATGTAAAAATCGGCCTGATGGTGGCTCTAAATGAGACAGATCCATGTTGATGAACATGACTGCAGACATACTGTGTGCCGTTTTGCGTGATTTTAGGGCAAAATCTGTAGGAGCAGTGTCCAAAAATGTGTTTGAATTTTTTTTCCTGATGGTGGCGCTAAATGGGACAGATGCATGTTGACGACATGACTCTAGACATACTGTGATCAATCAATCAAAAGCTATAAAATTATGTTAAATTCAATACCT
>NC_137833.1:7074611-7227111 GCF_963921795.1 Nannobrachium achirus | reverse complement strand
CAGGCCTTTGAAGGTTAATACCGATGCTTCACGCTCTGAAGTTACGATACACCGTGTGAAAGATCGCCTACTGTCTCTACTTGCTGATTAGGACGGAGCCCCCTTTTCACACGCAGACGTTTTTGACACGTAATCTCGGCCCGGAAGGTAATAACAATTCTGTGTGTGTTTCATGCCAGCCTCTGGTCTGTTTAACCCATTTAGGTCCTAGAATTATTGAATGCTTTAACCAGTGAAAAATAGCAGATATACAAGCTCACATGCGAGCTTGTAGATCTGCTATTTTTGAAAAAGTCGTGAAAATGTGTGCAAATCTTTGAATATATGTATTTTCAAAGCGAACGTTTGTAACTCAAATTTTGCTTCTGGGTGGTCCCTGGAACTGCATATTTTGAGATGAGGGTCCGTGCCTCCGTGGCCAAATAAATATCAGTTTGGGGGTCCTTGACATGAAAAGGTTAGAGAACCACTGACGTAGTAGTCTCTCAAGAACAGACTAACTGAGCTCCAGTTGAAGTGAAAAGGACATTTTCTTTGACGATGGCTGGCCAGATTGCTGACATAGAAACATAGGTTTTTTCGAAAAATCTTAGAAGGATTCAAAAGACACTTATAGAATCGGGTCAAAATTCGAATTTTCACGATTTTTCAAAAATAGCAGATCTACAAGCTCGCAGCGCGGCACTCGGTGCCGCGCTGTGAGCTTGTATATCTGCTATTTTTCCATATTTAAAGCATAAAAATATTGCGTCATATTGTGTTCAGGCCTAAATGGGTTTTAACAACGTAATGCAAAAACATAGCAGTCAACTGTGCTGTGCGTTGGCATTATTTATTTTTCTGTCTCAGCAGCGAGCGATTAAAAAAACCCCATTACAATGCTGAATCATTTTCTTGTTTTCCTTTCTTGTTTCCGAGCCAAATATTATCTGTATGAATTCATAGCATTCTCAGAAAACAATAGAATAATAAGCTAAACCTCTGAAGAACTTCAACCATCACAAAGAGCCGCTCAAAGAACCAATATTTCTATGTGTATAGACGGGTTTCTTGTTTACAAACATTGAGACTAAATGCACAGGTGACTGTATCATGTAATCAGTCCGTCCAATCCCCAAACCTGTTGTTTTGGGGTGCGCTGGTTAAGCCTGGTTTCATTGGCTAATTTTGGTACCGAATCAAACGTGACGTCGACCAGAAACCCGTCTATAGGGCAGGGTTCCCCAATAGGAGGCCCCCCGCGGGCCATTTGCGGCCCGCGGGGGGCAACTGTCAGGCCCCATGCACCAACCCCGGTAATAATGGTGGTATAAGAGCAGCAACAACACTAGTATATCGTCGTTGTCAGGTGGAAACCTTGTGTCTCCAGATGTGTACGTTCTTTCGCAAAGTAAAGCCCTGCTTCGTCATTCAAGGCCGTCTCACAAAAGTTGTGAAAACAGCAGATCTACAAGCACACAACGCGCGAGGCGTTGTGTGCTTGTAGATCTGCTGTTTTCACTAGTTTAAATCATTTTTAAAATGATAATTGCAAAACGAACATTTTTGGATTTTCACCCGTCAAGGACAATATCTGAACTGTCGCTGGAGTAGCGGGAACGCCACCGTCGCCCCCTGCAATGCTGTGGCCCTTGGCTTGGTACCCTAGACATGATTCGGCCCTTGGGGAAAACCAGCCTCCAATACTTTTCTCACAAAGACGCTTGCATACCAGGAACACTGAAATATCTACTTCAAAATCAAAATGCCTGAGCCAATAGTGCATTTATCCTAGGCACTTTACAAAGACAACAATTGTGCATTACAAGGACACTTGGCAACTGTTCGGTTGCCAAGCTGCCACCCTGAGCCACCGCATGCCGCAGCCACTAATGCAGTATGAAGCAGGCCCTAATAATTGTTGTGGCCCCCGACTTCAACTCATTTTTACAATTGTGGCCCCCGGCCTAATCTAGTTGAATACTAATGTACTGATAGTATATAACAGCATCCCTCACCCTAAAAGATAAGGTTTCCCCGAAAGCCATGGTATAAACACTGTAATTATGTAGGTGATAACTTCGCAAAATACCAAGATGAAACGGGACCGTACTTATGTTCCCCAGGTTCTATGTTCCCCACTTACAGTACCCCCACAAAAAGGTTCTATGTTCCCCACTTACTGTACCCCCACAAAAAGTTGTTCCCCGCTTTTCCAGAAAATGCAGGAAACATTAATTTTGAATTATTATTGAATTTTAACTCTGAACACACACAACGGATTATAATGAGGAGAAATTATGAATAATAGTGGGAGGGGGGGGGGGGGGGGCACTAGGGACATCTGGGCACCATACCTTTGCATGACTGGGCATCTGGACGAGTGGGCACCTGGACATCTGGGCACTAGGCCTAGGGCATGTGGACATTTGGACAAGCGGGCAACTGGACCAGTAGAGGTGGAGACATCTGGGCACTAGGGACACACATGTGGGCACCTGGACAACTGGATGAGTGGGCACCTAAATTAGAATTGCCCACATGTTCTTAGTGCCCAGATGTCCCACCATTTCCTGCATTTGAGTTAGGAACATATACTTTTTTGGGAGGTGGGGAACATAGATCCTTTTTTGGTTGAGCGGGAAACATAGAACTTTTTTGGGGGGGAGGGTGGGATCAGCCGGACCACAGACCGAAAACAGCTGATCTAACCAGTAAGACTCCCTAAATCGGGAGATGAGGGACCGTCAGGTCGCATACACAAACTTTAGAAGGCAATGGTAGCCAATCAGGAGGGAATATGGGAAATGGGACAGATCCATGTTGATGACATGACTTTAGAGATACTGTGTAGCGCTTTGCGAGATTTTTCGGGCAAAATCTGTAGGAGCAGTGTCCAATTTTTTTTTTTTAAATCAGACAGATGGTGGCGCTAGATGGGACAGATGCATTTTGATGACATGACCGTAGAGATGCTGTGTATCGCTTTGCGTGACTTCGACAGACTGACAGACTGACAGCCAGTGGAGGTTTTGATAGTAACTGCGACCTGGCGGTCGCAATAAGCTCACAAAGCATCGCACGTGCAGCAGCGCATCGTGAGGCGATGCATCGCTTATTTCCGGCGCATGACACGACGACGCACAGCTAAGCATAAATCAGGCTTATCGGTGAGTGCCTTCTGTTCTGTGACACCAGCAGCACAGGATGTGACGCATAGTGGAAACGTTCCGGAGGGCTGACATAGTGGTGTGGGGCAGCGGTTCTCAACCTTTTCAGGCCGTGACCCCAAAAACAATCATATTTTAACTGGGGGGGACCCCGCACCCTGAAGAGCACTAAGAGTTGAGGCATTATATTTTGTGTAACACGGTTCTACTGTGAAAATAGCAGATCTACATGTTCACAACGCCTCGAAAAGCGAGGCGTTGTGAGCATGCAGATCGGCTATTTTCACAATTTCTCCCTCTAATATTTGACAATTTGGCCAACGTTTAATTTGGCATTTTAAAAGTATTAAAAAGTCTTTAAATTGTCACTTTAGAAATGTGCAGATACCCTCTATACACTTAAAACTTTATGCTGGTTTGTTTGTTTACCGTTGAGTGAGAAAACAATGTTGCACATTAAGTTTATCATCTGGGGACCCCCCCAAAATAATTCGGGGACCCCCTCCCCCTGGTGGTTGAGAACCACTGTCGTAGAGCAACGATACCGGCATGCTGTATTTACCCACTGATCTACGGTCCCCCTGCGACTCTGTGGGGACCAACGTGGTCTTATTTATGAGTGGACCAGGAGGACCATCTATTGAAGCACACCACGGTGCATAAGAGTGACTTTGAGGAGGGGGGGGGGGGTGAGTTGTGGTCTGGTGGTCCCCCCCCCCCCAGGCCACAAACTCCCAGACGAGACGGACGTTATGGTTTGTGACTGGTGTCACCAATTTCTGCGTTTTTGATCGACTAACACGTCACACACACACACAAACACGCGCTCGCGCATGCACGCTCAAATGCACGCTCAAATGCACGCTCAAATGCACACAGACGTGTCCGTGCACTGCACACACACACGCGCTTTCCCCACCGACCTCATTCTTCAGCAAGGTCACTGACTCCCCCCTCCCCCCTCCCCCCGTGGTCGACGGTAAAAGCTACGTTAAAACAGAGCTTCTTTTAAGCAGAGATAAGGGATGGATAACACCCGGGGGAACAGTCAGGTGGGGGAGGGGGAGGCGGGGGAGGGGGGAGGCTTTCCTTTTTTAACCCATATGAGCCCCTTTTCCACTGCAGCTTTAGCACCACACTACACCACACTACACCACACTACACCACACCACACCACACCACACCACATAAAATTATCTACATTTTCTATTACACAAAAGTACCCCTATCGGTAAGAAACAAACTTTTAACTGTGATTATAATACAATATAAATGTGTCTATCCTAAATTATAATACACTATAATGGATTATAACTGTGATTATAATACACCATAAAGTATTAATATATTACTATGATAACTATGAATCACTATAATAGATTATAATAACACAATAGAATATATTATCATGCATTACAACTATATCCTGGTGGTCTAAATGAAAAGTCAGTGATTGATCAACAAACATATTTTGAAACGGGGGTCCACGGCCAAATACCATGTAATTTGGGGGGTCCTTGACATGAAAAAGTTTGAGAACCACTGATTTAGAAGAAGGATTTAGAAGACATTATATAGAATCTGGGTCAAAAATATTCAAAGACTCGCACAACTTTTCACAATCTTTTTTCAAAAATAGCAGATCTACCAGCTCGCAGTGCCACACTGTGAGCTTGTATATCTTCTATTTTTTTTTCAATAGCTAAAGCATGGTTAAAGTGGTTTGAATCTAAAGTAACACAGATATGGGTCCGGGTCTGGCTGGTTTAAAGGGCCGCTGAAAGACGTATAGCGTCTCTAGCAGGCCGGTGATGAATCCTCTCCGCGCTGGATGGGAGAACACTTCTCATATCATTAAGCTTTAGTAATGGTCCCTGTGCAGCATCCTCTGGGCTGGCTGCAGCACTATAGCTGCCTGACGCTCTCTCTCTCTCCCTCTCTCTCTCCCTCTCTCTCTCTCCTTCAGTTAACGGGCCCTGCGTCTGCTGCGTGCAGTGGGCCGGGCCAGCCACAGGGCACGGCTGCAGGCTGTGTGAAACAGGGACCCCGGGGGGCAAGGTTGGACTCAATTCACACTCCATCAAATTCAAACATGACGCAGCGCATGTGGTTCTCAACCGTTTTCATATCAATTCATTATCCATTATTTACATTATTTATTGGGCATTTGAGCCACGGAACACCTCGGACCCCTAAACGTACAATGTTTTGTTGTCGTTGGTTAGGATTTTGTCCACGATTCCATGCTGTGTTGATGTTGATACCATAGGAGAGATAACAGGCCAATATTGACCAAAATAACAATTCTTATGCATTCTGTAATTGTGTAGACCTAGACCAAGAGTTAAAGTTCTACAAGGGTCCATTGGGTTACCAACTCTCCAACATTTAGCTGGGGACCACCTGGAACCCCCTCAAGGACCACTGGTTGAGAACCACTGATGATTGTCCTCGGACCCCCATTTGAAAAGATATTTTGAAAACAACTACTGTAGATCTCCTGTAGGCCTACTCGGTCTATTTTTCAGATCACAAAGTATGAAATATCCAGCGTTCCCACTGACCTGTTTACTCTATACTGTAATGCTAATAACAATTTAAGATTAGCCACACGAACACTAGATTAACCACAGGAAAGCCTATAGAAAATAGCCGATCTACAAGCGAACAATGCAATGCAACGTTGCAGACTGGCTGTTTTTGGCGTATCAGCAGAAGAGACTTTGTGTGCAGATCAGGGGTCTTCAACGTTTTCAGGCCAAGGACCCCTTAGTTGAGAGAGAGATGAAGCAGGGACCCCCCACAACCTGTTCATAGATTCCATATAGTTTCATTGTTTGACAGCACAATCATCAGTGTATTTTGGATTCATGTCAATTTGTGCCGTGAACTTGAACCGTCAATACTCTTTTTCCCCTCTACACCAAACCTCTTTGCCGAAAATAGCCGATCTACAAGCTCCCAACGCCTCGCAGCGCTATTTTCGGCTATTTTTGGCTACGGTTCTCAGAATATGGACACTAGGGTTCTAGTTGTTAATATAAAAAGGACTGGAAGATTTGGAGGACCCGCTGTAGTAACTCTGAGGACCCCCTAGGGGTCCCGGACCCCCTGTTGAAGACCCCTGGTGTAGATAGACAACAGGAGGGGGCCTAGTACGGAGCCCTGGGAGACTCCGGTCAGTGATGTATGTAGGGTTTAAGTGGAAGCTATTCTCCTTCTTTATGAGTGACTTTGACACCACAGAGACGGTGAGCAGGAGAGGCAACGGGTGCGTAGCGTCTGCAACGGTAACTTCTGCTTTCTGCACGTCATGTTTCACTGGCTTTGAAATATGATGTTTTCTGTGTGGACGATCTTTGAACTGTTGCTGCCAGACCGACTGCTCTGCCGTGTCTTTGAACATCCTGCATGGGTGTTAGTGTGTGTGAGAGTGAGAGAGTGAGAGAGTGAGAGAGAGAGAGAGAGAGAGAGAGAGAGAGTGTGTGTGTGTGTGTGTGTGTGTGTGTGTGTGTGTGTGTGTGTGTGTGTGTGTGTGTGTGTGTGTGTGTGTGTGTGTGTGTGTGTGTGTGTGTGTGTGTGTGTGTGTGTGTGTGTGTGTGTGAGAGAGAGAGAGAGAGAGAGAGAGAGAGAGAGAGAGAGAGAGAGAGAGAGAGAGAGAGAGAGAGAGAGAGAGAGAGAGAGAGAGTGTGTGTGTGTGTGTGTGTGTGTGTGTGTGTGTGTGTGTGTGAGTGTGTGTGCATCCATTCCATTCAAGCATTGATGTAAATGAAGTCAACAAACATACTGTACATGCTCACGGTTACACACACATGCTTATTTATACATGCTTACACACACACACACACACACACACACACACACGCACTCACGCGCGCACACACACACACACGCGCGCGCTGTGATATAGTGATATAGGTTTAGCCAGTGGGTCCTTCATAGATCACCCTGCAGTGACAGCTCTCTTAAACGTCCTTGGCAGACCACCCTCTCCCCCCATCACCCCCCCCATCCCACCACCTCCCACCGACCTCCCATCCTCACCCCTTCTATTCCACTACAACCCCCCCCCCCTCCCCCAACCCCCATCCTTCTATGCCACTACAGCATACAGTACACTCCACCTGACGAATGCCGTCCGTATTTCTCTGCCTCTCTCTCCCCTGGAACGCTCCCATAACCACTGGGCCCTGTAATGCACGGTACCATCTGTATACATCCTATTAAAGTAGCGCTTTGTGCAACGCTGGGTCTTTCCTTCCACATCACAGCCAGCTCCGCTCAGAGAGAACGGAGCAGTGGAGCCGTCCAGAGCGGAGCCTCCTCGTCTTCAGATACATCTGCCTTACCTAAGACCTAACCTCGCGTCACTAGTCTTTCCACTTCAGAGGAAAGCCTGGTATTCGTCTAGACGTGGCCTAAACTGGCAACGGGCAAAAGTGGCGTCGCTTTGTTTTGGTTCCCCCTGCTTGTTTCCCCAATCCCTATTTAAATGCTAGAGAAGTGTAGTCCTGCCAGTCGCTACGAGTTGGACTAAAATGATATCCTTGAGCGCGGGGAATTGTTTTGGGTTAAAACAGATTCCGGTTTGGTAGGTCCGTCTGATGACTAGGGATGAAGCTCGTAAATTTTTATTGATAATGAGCACCTTATCAATCCTGCTTATTGAGCCGGGCTTTTATCCAGCCCACTGTTGAGGGTTTTCTAATATTTTGTGGAAAGATATGAGACGACACATTCAGAACATAACTGGTATCTTTTTTTATTGGCCAGTTGTTGTGACTGTGAGTTTGTGGCTGACCACCATCTATGAAGATGACAACATTGACCAAAGTAAGAAATATCACCAGTAAGACTCCCTAATCGGGAGATAATCGACCGTCAGGTCGCATACACAAACTTTAGAAGGCAATCATAGCCAATCAGGAGGGAATATGGGAAATGGGACAGATCCATGTTGATGACATGACTGTAGAGATACTGTGTACCACTTTGTGTGATCTGTAGGAGCAGTGTCCAAAAATGGGTCTTGCAAAAATTGGCCTCATAGTGGCGCTAGAAGAGGGCCATGTGAGAAATGAGTGGAGGTTGATTAGTGTGCAATAAGTGTTAAATGGCTTTATATTATGGATAGTACCATAATAATTTCTTGATGGCCTCTTGTCTTGATTGTTTAAACATGATGTCATGGACCGCTATGCTCGATAACAATCTTGATAACAAGCTTGATAAACTCAAAGCTTATTGATACAAGGTATCAATTAGCATCTGTTATCGGGTTATCGAGCTACCCTTGTTTAGGGCTCCATCCCAACTGATGACTACAAAATAAGGTATGCGGTTTCCGCTCGCGACCAGATCAGGAACCCTGAAACTGGAAGTGATCCCAAGCTTCCTCAGGGGCCCAGAGTTTCATTCAGCCATCCTTATATGAAGCCTGATTTATACTACAGCGTCTCGCGGAGGCCTCCGTGGATCAGAGATATCCCATCCATAAACTCACAACAACACATCGCGTCCGTGACGTATCGTGAGCTTATATAGATCTGCTATGTTCAGCTTGCCACAGCCATGACACTAAAGTATAGGACGGAACTTCAAACATCAAACTGAAACTTACAACAATCATCCCCCTGACCTTTCTAGTGTAAATACCATTTATTTTGCAGTTTTCTTTTACGTAGGTTACTGTGTTCTATCAGTCCGTCATTCAATGTTATATGAGTTTAAAAAATCGATCTCAATAGAAACAAGCCATACAATTTACAATGTAGGCATTTAGCAGACCCTCTTATAGAGCGACTTACAACTAGAAAAGATGCAATTGGAAATTGCAAGTGTGGTTGCTGATGTGACTATATTCTGTAGTAAGCCAACAGTCATGTGAAGCTCAACCAATTGATTCCCTATTGATTCCCACTCCTATTGATTCCCATTCCCATTGATTCCATCAATTTCCAATGGCAGCGGAAAAGTTACCCTAGTAATCAATAAAGTTACGTCATTTTTTACTGGGAGCTGATGGTAGGTGTGGCGCTCCACCTCAGCAGTCCATCTCCCAGGGGTCTAGCGCATTGTAACGGGGACAGACTCCCACGTGTTACCGGCTGATACCGACAATAAGCCACTCCTGACCTACTTGTTTTTGAGGAGTGACCCTGCCCATTTCCAATGGCAGCGGAAAACAGTCTATAAACATTTACAGGTTACCCTAAAAGTCTATGAAGATTCCCATGAACTATAATGTGTTGCCCTGTCAGGCAACCACACATCAATACAATAAGCAAGGCGTATCCTTTAAGGTGACCTTGTACCAGTGAACTTGTACTGTCATGAAACTGTACCTTTTGCTATGCAAAACTTCTAATGAAGTCTTCAATCAATCAATCTATCAACTATCAGATTTGAACGGAAGTGACTCCTGGTGACTCCTGTATAGCTTGCACAGCATGGACAGTCCGTTGTTGTCGACCTGTCACATGTACGGTAGCACCGTCGTACGATGGATCACAAATTGGCCGTTATAAACGAGAAGAACTGGTGTGTTCTCGCGCAAGGGAAACGTCTGCAGTGGCGTGGAACAGGGACGTGCAGAGAATGTTAGAGAGGCAGAGGCTGACATTTCTAAAAAGGGCCTTTTGGTGAAAACATCGAAAATAGCAGACCTCCAAGCTCACAATGCGTTGCGCTCAGCCGCGTAGATCCAGGAAATGCATAGGGGGGGACCTGCGCGCGCTTGTGCGCGCGCCGCCGGACGCGCGTGCGCGATGCGCGTGCGCGCGCGATTTCGTTTTTTTGGCCTGCAGAGATCGGTTTTCGGCCAGTTTTACCCCCTCGTTTTCCTTCAGATACGGGCCTTAACGGTTTTATGATGTATTATTTATTTACTTTTCAAGTTATCACTACTGCAATAACCAACACAACCAAAGCTTACATGAAAAAGTAAATAGTTACCATTGTTGCTTGTTGGTCAACTTGGTCCTCCCGAAATGTACAGTTCTAGTTCTGTAGCAACTTGGGACAGGTTGTGAGGTCGGTATCCATTTAATTCCAATAAATGTAGTCCAATGAAAACATAGTCCAATGAAAAAAAATCATGCTGTCCTTCTGGCTTCTTCCACACCACAGCAAGAGAGTGTATCCACCACAGCCAAAACAAAGTCGCCACATTATGATGTCATCACTCACTCTGAGACTCTCAGACTGAGAGTCAACTGTTATTACTACTATTATAAAACGATTTGTACATGATTTGACCAGTGGCCACCTCATACAGAGCTTAGCTTCCCTCCTGCTGTTGTTGCTGGATGGTCCGGTCCCACAATCGTTCCTGACAGAAACTGTGTCCTGAACTATAGTTCCTCTCTATGGTCCTGGCAATAATGCAGAAGAGAATAAATAAATATTACACCTATTCTAGGTAGTAGGTAGGATATCCTCTAAAATGTGGTTACTATGGGCATGGTTTGGATGACAATATAGTCTTTGCAACAGAAAGTAATTATTAAAAACCATAGCAATTAAAAAATAATAGATTTAATATTAGATTTTTATTCTCAAAAATGATTATTTGATTATTCTAACCACTAATTACAATTAATTGTAGCTATTTCATGAAGGGTTTTACTTGATTGTTAGAACTATATAATTTTTAGCTTGATAACTGGTCATTGCGACCGTAGGTCGCATTTACTATCAAAAGCTCCACGGGCTGTCTGTCAGTCAGTGAGTGAGTCACACTTTTGCCCTGCTCATATCTCCACAACCGTTGCCCCGATCCATGCCAAAATTTCCACACAAACTCCTTGCCTGCCAAACTACAACCTCCAAGGACCCCCGGAGTTCCAGGGACCCCCAGGTCCCTGGGGGACCCCCAGGTGTAAAAGAAATACCAAATGTGCAAAAATGACCAAATGACCACCCCCACAGGGCTGCTCACGGGGAATTCCCGGGGACCACCCACTCCTGGTGCTCCAGAACGGATGCAAAAGTGGTGGCGCCCCCAGTGGAGGACCCCCTCCACTGCAGCTCACATAAAATGCCCTAACTCGGCCTAGGAGCGTCCGGGAGAGCCGGGGCCGGTACCTATTCGTCCGCCAAGGCAACGCGGAGACCCCACCCCTCATTTCTCACATGGCCCTCTTCTAGCGAGACCTACGGTCGCTTATCTCCCGATTAGGGAGTCTTACTGGTTTTAGGTTGTTTTTTAATGTCCACGGAATCAAGAAATGTTCTCCGCAGAATTCCGCATTATCAGGATTGTTCTCCGCGGAATCAATACTTTTTCTCCGCGGATTCCTGGGGGGACTATCTATTGAGTTGTTCCAGCAGCACTCTTAAATACTTTAAAATGTCATCAATAATTATTTTCTCAAAAAAAAGATATTTTTTTTAGAAAAAAAAAAAAAAATTTAGAAAAAAAAAAAATTTTTTTAGATTTTTTTTTTTTGGGGGGTACCAATTGGACCTGGGGGGGGACACGTAACCCCTGTCCCCCCCCGCGATTTGCGCCTATGGTTGCGCTGTGACGCGTTGTGAGCTTGGAGGTCAGCTATTTTCGGTGCGTGATACCACACTTAACTAAGCATATAATCAAGTCAATACTGGAGATGTGGCGTAACGGCATGGATTTCTACACAGAGAGGGCAATTCCTTCAACATAAGATGCCGCGTTCAAGTTCAGGAGAGTTTGGACAAAGCAATTCTCTTGAACGCTGCCTTCAGGTATGGCATGGAAAGAGGGCGTTTGCATTTCTTTCACCATAGTAAAAACTGCATTCATGGTCTGGAGAGGGCACTTTTTTTTACAGAAGGATAAAAGGGCAGGGGGGCTCAAGCCCCCTTTGATGTCTATGTGTGCACGTGCCTGCCATGGCGTGGAATCTATGGGTTATTAGGCAGTGATAATTATCAACATGATAGTCTGCGGTTTGCAGTCTGTGGCTGCATCAATTCTCCCCCAAAGCAACAGCTTTACCTCCGAGGCTCGGATGTCCCCCCCCCCCCCCCCCCCCCACGGCTGAGACGTATCACACTTGAAGAACGATGTTTGTGTTCCGGTCACCCACCATCACAGTCCTCAACTAATATTTAATCTTATTTTTTTCCTTTCCTTTTTTTTCTCTTTTTTTTTTTTTTTCATCACAAGCTTTTGTACACACTCGCCGCATCGCCATCAATCACGTTTTTTTAATTTAATGTATGAATATGTGATTTATGTTGCGGAGGCACGGGGCATAAATCTATTTTGTGGAGAGGTTGCCTAAGAGCGCTGATGTTCCCTTATTGATTGGCTGGCTTAATAGTGTTTGTTCTTTATAGCTGATCTCAGGAAATAAAGCAAATAAATAGCTCAGAATGAGTTCCCTTCGCCGGGGAGATGCTCACGACAAGCATGGAGTCAGGAGGACAGAGGGATGTGAATAACATAAAGAGAAACAGGAAAGATAGAGGATTATAAAGCTGCCAGGGGTCTTCAACGTTTTCAGGCCAAGGACCCCTTCCTTGGTTGAGAGAGAGATGAAGCAGGGACCCCCACAACCTGTTCATAGATTCCATATAGTTTCATTGTTTGACAGCACAATCATCATTGTATTCTGGAATCATGTCAATTTGTGTTTTCAGACATTTAACCACTTGAACCGTCAATACTTAACTTGACATTTGACTCTGTACTTTCCCCTTTACGCAAAACGTCTCTGCCAAAAATATCCACTCTACAAGCTCACAACGCCTCGCAGCGCGAGGCGTTGTGAGCTTGTAGATCTGCTATTTTTGGCTAAGGTTCTCAGGATATGGACACTAGGGTTCAAGTGGTTAATATGAAAAAGGAGAAAACAGTTTCTATCACACAAAGATTCGGAGGACACCCTAGGGGTCCCGGACCCCCTGTTGAAGACCACTGTTATAAAGCTGATCTACAAGCTCACAATGCGTCGTGAATGTGACACGTTGTGTGAGCTTGCAGGTCGGCTGTTTTCGGCATGCGACGCCCATCGTACGTCGAAGTATAAATTGGGCTTAAAGCAGGTTGCACACTGTGTTGCGAAGTGCATTTTTCAGGGCAAGGAGAGAGAGAGAGAGACAGAGAGAGCAAAAGGACCCAGTGGTCCGAAAATAAATACGAAAGGGGCAGCAGTTTGCAAACATGATTGACATAACGTGAGGTTGTTTTCTTTATTTACGTGCTCCGAAATTCCGCCGAAAAAACGCAGCAGTGTGCAACGACCTTAAGTGTGATGGCACACAACGGAAAGTATCGTTGAGGTCCACAGTCGTTTCAAAAACTACACAGAGAGCGGCTGTAATTAAATCTCAACGGTTGCTCCAGGAAATCAATGTTGTTTCAGCCACAGAACGGGCATGAATCACGGCGGAAAGAAAAACTGCTTTTCACTTGGGTATCGTCGCAGGATACAAAGTAATACTAGTGGGAAAACAAGGACATGAATCATATTAGTTTTCCATAACTCCTTGTGGAACCACAACTCCAGGCCCAAGGCACAGCACAGGTACATGGCTGTGTTACTGTGTGCTTTTGCTTCCGGTATGTTCTGCCCGATTGTTTTGCGTAGAATGTGAACCTTTATTCACACAGTACCCAGGAGTGGTGGACAAAGTATACGTCAAACCATGCAAGTAAAATGGGCTGATGTCATATCTGGGCCCTTTCTAGTGACGAACGGGGTCAAACAGGGTGGGATTTTATCACTGGTGATTTTTATTCTGTACATGGATGAACTCTCTGGCTGCGTTCCCACAGTAAAATCATATGCCCCGTCACTCTCCTCAAGAGGCTTGCTAGAGGCAAGAAACCATGAAGCTTCCATAGGGAATCAATTGGACGATGCCCTCCCCCCTCATCCCCCCAGGAGCGTGACAGGGCATATGACTTTATTGTGTGTAGGAAGCCTCAAAAGGTATAAGTTGTAAGGTGGGAGAAAGGCTCGTCAACCATCTAATGCAGTGTTTTCTTTTTTCTGCATGGGGACACTTTTCATGTCCCAAGAATCCATGGGCACACCGACATAATACGGGGGTGTAAATATCGTCACTGTCGGGAAGAAACCTTGTATCTCCAAGTTTCAAATTTGTACGTTTCTTCGCAAAGTAAAGCCCTGCTTCATCATACAGGGCTGTCGCACAACAGTAGTGAAAACAGCCGATCTACAAGCACACAACGCCTCGCGGTGCGAGGCGTTGTGTGCTTGTAGATCGGCTGTTTTCACTCGGTTAAATCATTTCTAAAATGTTAAATACAATACTGGCTTTCAAGCAGTTTCAAGGGGCACACTTGACCCTTCTCAGGGGCACACCAAAGGTCCCCAGGCACGGTGGTTGAGAAACACTGGACTAATGTATGCAGATGACCTGGTCGTCATGTCTGCCGGCTCTGCTGGCCCACAGCTGTTGCTCAGAGATTATGGACAGCTGATTGATATTAGATCTAATCCAAAAAAAGAGTGTTGTGACGATCATGAAAACTAAGAAGGATCGGAAGGCAGCATTCCCCTCTTTTTATCTGGGCCGACAAGGTGCTCAATGTTGTGGACAAGGTCAGATATCTACCTCAGTGAAAATGACAGAGACAATACTGTAGATCAAAGGGTCTTCAACAGGGGGTCCGGGACCCCTAAGGGGTCCTCAGAATTACTACAGGGGGTCCTCCAAATCTGAGTTTTTTTTTCTTCTTTTTTCCACTTGAACCCTAGTGTCCTTATTCTGAGAACTTTAGCCTAAAATAGCCGATCTACAAGCTCACAACGCCTCGGAGCGCGAGGTGTTGTGAGCTTGCAGATCGGCTATTTTCGGCAAAGAGGTTTGGTGTAGAGGGGAAAAAGAGCAGACTAAGTACAGAGTGAAAGGTTATTGACTATTGACGGTTCAAGTGGTTGAATATCTGAAAACACAAATTGACATCAATCCAAAATACACTGATGATTGTGCTGTCAAACAATGGAACTATAGAATTTCTGAAAAGGTTGTGGGGGTCCCTGCTTCATCTCTCTGTCAACGAAGGGGTCCTTCACCTGAAAACGTTGAAGACCCCTGCTGTAGATTACATGCAAAAGCCAACAGGCTATCACGTGCATTTTATATGTGTACTGATGATGTCAAGATCGGGTTCTACGGACCCTAGCTAAAGAACCCGGATACGATTTTCGTTTTTCCGGGTTGAAAGAAAAGAGGACCGTTCGCCCCTCCATGTGTCTTTTGTTTACATCCTGGTCACATGGTGCGTTCCGTGGGTCTGCCAAATAAGGTTAAAAACACTGAAAAGCCCTGGCTTCGCATTCAAGTCAACGGGGAAAAATGTATTCAATAATAGATTATCTCAACAATAACGTATTTCTTAGAAAAATGTACAAAAATGAGCACACGGTTCCCGATGAAGCCGGATGATTTGACATACAGTATGACTGGAGTGTGTGCAAAGTACTCCGGCAAACCTTTGGTGTTAAAGAATAAAGTTGGACAAGTACTATAGTCTGGTTTCTAGGGCAACCAGACTAATGAATACCTGGCAGTGATTGTGTTAAGATAAGCCATTACTTTCCTACATGAACACGTGGCAGTGACAACTTCTATAGACGCAGGACCCTGAGACGAACTGACAGGCCAAGCTCAACTGGTAGTAGGACTTTACCTACAGTACACTGAGTGGCAGTTGGTTCAACTTGCAAACCTTCTTATAGATACTATTAAATTGTAATATAGTGAATAGTTAGTGCTCATCTCTACAAGCAGAACTTGTTATAACCAGGACACAAGTACTCTGTCAAGAAATGTCTGGAGATCCTCAGTTCTTCCCATAAACACAAAGATGAGGATCTTTAATTCCATGGTAAAGCCCGTTCTGCTGTGCGAAGCAGAAACCTGAACAGAACAACTGTTAACACCATGAAGAAAATACAGACTTTCAACACCACCTGCCTCCAAAGAATCCTCCCAATCCGCTGGCCAAACAAAATCAGAAACCTGGAACTGTGACAGCGAACAGAACAGCACCCTGTAGAGGGAGAAATCCTACAAAGACGCTGGCGATGGATGCATACTCTCCGCAAACCTGCATCCAGTATCACAAAACACACCCTGTTCTGGAACCCACAAGGGAAAAAGGAAGAGGGGACCAAGAA
The DNA here is from genome assembly GCF_963921795.1 of Nannobrachium achirus. Classification (NCBI taxonomy): domain Eukaryota; kingdom Metazoa; phylum Chordata; class Actinopteri; order Myctophiformes; family Myctophidae; genus Nannobrachium; species Nannobrachium achirus. Next base: position 7,210,826 of record NC_137833.1, on the reverse strand, counting down.
ACACCTGGCAGTGAGACCTAGATGCAGATGTGAAGAGATCTGGCCTCACATGGGGACAGCTGGAGTCACTGGCCCAGGACCGGGATGCCTGGAGAGCTCTTGTTCGTGGCCTATGCCTAAAGTTAGGTGTAAGTAAGTAACAAGTACTCCTTCACACCTCCATGCTCCATGCTATACCTCGCTTGTCTCCCTCTCTGACGTCCATGACCTCCTCAGCGGTTCCGCCGCAGTAGAGCCGGTAGCGGCCCTCTCTCCAGCTGATGGCGGCGCGACCCCAGAGGGCCAGCAGGAAGGTCGGCATGACCAGCGACTCGCGGATGAACCAGGCCACGGCGTACTTCCACTTAGCGAGGCGGAGCGCGCCTCCGTGCACTCCCCTGAGCTGTACGTAGTCTGCTATGAACCAGGCCAAGCAGTGACACCAGAAGAAGGCCATCCTGTTCCACATGAAAACGTTGCGTGCCGCCCAGGCGATGATCAAGCTGGCCAGGAAACACGCCGACATGGGCTCCACCGCGGTGGTGGGAAGCGTGTTGATGCGTATCTTGGTCCACCTGATCATGCGGGATTGGAACTGGGCGATGGAGCACGAGCCGCAGTTCTGCATCGCCACCTGAGTCGCCAGGGCGAACTTCCAGCCCCGGTCTGCGATGGCTTTGGCCATGAAGTAGTCCTCGCCCATGTACTGGGCGAAGGCCTCCAGCCCGCCCTCCTGGTCCAGGAGCTCCTTCCTCATCAGACACGACATGCCCGCCACGCACTTGATGCCTGTCACGTGGGCCGTGACGTAGAGGCGCGCAAACCACGTCCCGAAGTACACCTGCTCCACGGCGGCGGCGAGTCCCTCGCGGTCGGCGACGTACGGCATCCCGTGGACCATCCCGACCTTGTCCGTCATGAGATCGGTCAGGTCGGTCAGGGTGTCGGCCTGGACTCTGATCCCGCTGTCGCAGATCCAGACCAGCTTGTACTTCGCGGCTTCGTAACCCGGCATCAGGTTGTTGATCTTCGGGTTCATGCCCACCTTCCGGCCCCCCACGCAGAGCTTGGCGTCGACGGCGGGGTACTTCTCCAGGAGCGCCTGGCACACCTCGATGGCCGGGTCGTCGGCGTCCTGAACGCACAGCAGCACCTCGTACCGTTCGTAGTCCAGGGTGAAGAACGTCTCCAGGTTACCGGCGAGGTTCGGGTCGACTCCCTTCAGAGGCTTCAGCAGCGAAACGCCTTCGGGATACCTGGAGGGCAGCAGGTTCTGCTGGGCTCGCCTGTGCATGTGCCAGCGAACGTAGACGATCGAAACGAAGTGCATCCACCACACGATGCAAAATAATATGATTCCAACGATGGACAGTCCATGCTGTGCAAGCTCCAGGAGAGCCATGAGGAGTCACTTCCATTCAAATCCGAAATATTTGTGCGTTTCAGGCAAGACCCCAGAACCACAGTAGAATGTTGAAGCAGCCTTAGCCTAGTGGTCAAATCGCAGTTAAACGCTTCTGCGTGTGCGTGTGCTAATGCTACTGCGCACCCTAGTGCGCCTGCTTGGTGCCTCGCGTTGCTCAACACTGCTGCAAAAGTGGTCTAAATTTATAGGCCAATTCCTCTACTTCCGGCAGTCTTCTTCCAGGTGATTCAAACAACACTGAGCAACTTGCATTGAAATGAACAGCTGGGCGGGGACAGTCCACTCTCTATTATACATTATTATATACCTTTCTTTCTACCTTAGTGTAATTGCTGGGTGCTAAATGGGCACACCAGGTGTATATATGTCATGGAATGATGATGTCACTGGGAGCTCTATGTCAGTTCTTTTTATGGCGTGGCTCTCTGCCAGTGTCCATTCTATGCCCACCTACAGAGAGCCTTGACGTCATCAATGTGCCGAGATAATACTGATGTCATACACAGACTGTCTTACTGCACGTAGTCTGACAATGGCTATAACGGGTACTTTGGCAATAGCTACAACAGGTACTCTGACATTGGGTACAGTGGGTATCTGACTACGTGTCAACAGTTTATAGCGTAACTTGAGGACTATGTTCCCAATGGGCATCGCCCTAGTATCATGCGCACACTATCCATATACTGTAGGTCAACAACAACTTATTACCTCCTCGCACGACAGTACAAAGGCAGGGCCCTTAGCCAATGAGGTGCAATTGAGTTGCGGATAAAACATCTGGGAGTGGTGTTAGCTGGAGTATTGGTTGAGCTTCACATGACAGTTAGCACACTGCAGAATATAGTCACGAGCGAGCCCACACTGTTTCGTAGGAACAGTATTTCTAGTTATCTAATAATAATCTATCTATAAATGCGAGAAGTCTCTGCGTGTCTGCGTGTCTGCGTGTCTGCGTGTGTCTGTCTGTCTGTAATCTACGTATCTCGAGAACCGTTCGTCCCACCGGCTTCAGATTCGACATGCGCGTTCCCCGCCGCGGCACGGAGTGCAGTGCCGGGCCTCGACCCGACCCGACGCGCGGTTTTCCCTAACCGGCACGAAACGTTCGGAATCTCTTTATGCTGGGCTGATTGTTGACATCAGGCTGTTCCGGAGGAAATCGGCGCAAGCGCTGACTCATTGTGACATCACATCATAAAAGGCTCTGACATCACGTACGCCACATGAGTCAACAAAAAATCTCTGTGAGTGTCTATGTATGTATGTAATCCGCGTATCTCGAGAACCGTTCGTCCCACCGGCACGCGCGTTCTCCATATATGGGAATAAAATGAATGCCCGTATGCGGAGCTGATGTCTGACATCAGAGTTTTCCGCAACCGGTACTGTGTGTGCAGAGATCTTCATACTGTATATGGGCAAAAAAGCGACAGAGATCTCATATATGGGCATAAAATGGACGCAGATAAACAGATATCTCCATATATGGCATATATGGGCATACAATGGACGCAGAATCACAAAGATCTCCATATACGGGCATAAAAGGGACACAGACAGACAGATACAGAGATCTCCATATATGGGCATAAAATGGACGCAGATAGACAGATATCTCCATATATGGGCATATATGGGCATAAAATGGACGCCGACAGACAGACAGACAGATACAGATATCTCCATACAGTATATGGGCATAAATGGACACAGGCAGACAGATGGTCAAAACGGGTCCTATGAAAACAGGTATAATGGGGTTTGCATTAAAGGGCGGGGCATTCATTCCCTATTTACATTGTTCCGAGTTGGCCAGGTCGCCGACTAGCTTCTAGTAACTATAAATTAGGCAAATCTACGTCTGTGTGTCTGCGCTCACGTCATCCAATGGGAAAACCCTTGAAATAAGACAGATTGACGTCATCACGGGTGTAACCAAACCTATGTAAACACAGACGGGTAAAGGGTGATGTCATAATGTCGAGGCATATACATAAGGGCCACGAGAGGGGCCGTCTATGGCCGGAAACAATCAGATGGGCATAAACGGGCATATGTTTCGAAGATCTTGAGGATTGGTGGATTGGTGAGCTTCACAAGACAGTTCAGCCAACCAGACTATAAATGAAATGTAATATCTTACTGTAAAACGGGAGAAGCGGGTGCAAACCTCTAGTATATTGTTTGTTAATTGAGCAGTATATATACTAGACCTGCTTGGGAATGATGTACACTACAGTAAATTGGAAACAATGCTTATGAAATACTCACTTTACCCGTTTTACCTGCATGTCTCAAATGAGATGAAACAGGTCTCTAGTGGTGACCAGTGAGTATTATCAGCCTGGACAAATGATTAAAATATGCTTTGGTTGACAGTAACAAACTACACTTGAGTAGTGACTGTACTTAAAGGTACAGTATGGTAAGTGATTTCACCTAAGTTTCAGTTTTCATGTAGGTGACAGGCAGGGGCCTTCCTCCAATCGTGATCAAGTGGGGGCAGGCCTTGGTGCGCTTAAGGACCGCCCCCACTCGACCATGATTGGAGGAAGGCCCCGCTCTATCCTGAATGGAGGAAAACCTGTCACCCAACAGTTTTGGTGGAGCAACTGAAACTGCTTTTTTCTCCCAACAACGTTTAAGTGTATAGAGGGTATCTGCACATTTCTAAAGTGACAATTTGAGGACTTTAATCCCATAACATGACAAATTAATTCCAATTAGTCAAATATTAGAGACAGAAATTGTGAAAATAGCTGATCTACATGCTCATGTAGATCTGATATTTCAGCCCGTTCGTTGTACAGAGCCAAACGGTATTTGCTTTTGCATATCGATATAGTAGATCATTGCAAATTAAATATTTTTTTCGATTCAGTAACTATATCGTTACACCGCTATTTAGAAGCTATATTATGCTTAATGACAACCTACAGAAATGAAATAGGGTCATATGTCTTTGAAATGCAGTGTCACAAGTAAATGACAGGATACTCAAAACATAATGCAGGTTGTTGCTGTCCACCAGCAGTGACCCTATACCACACTGCCATTGTGTGACAAGGAACAGAGCGTTCCCCTTCACAGCCAGAAGCTACTAACAGTCTAACCCACATCATCAGATGTCAGGCCGGAGTCGCATCAGAAGTGCAAATCAAATCAAACGTGTCAGGTCATCACTCGCTCTGAGGCCGTTGTTCAATTCTCCGAGGGGTTTGTCAAATCGATGTGAAAATTAAACCTTTTTTTTTTTTTTTGGTCCTTCAGAGGGATGGTGATGAATGAAAGATATCTTGACATGTTAATGGAAGTTAGGGGAAGGGAAAGTTTACCAATGTTTGTCTTATATAAAGTCCTGGCCGGGGGATTTTATAACAGAATAGTTGCTACTCAATATAGAGCATCGCAGCGGAAGTGGATTCCTGGGGTCACTTAATATTCCCCATTCATTTTCGCCATAGACTTTTACAAAAATATTTATAACAATTATGTTAAGCCTCGAACCAAGCCATCCAGGATGGAGGTGAATCATGACCATATAACCTTTTTTTCTATGAAAAGAACATTTTGAAAATCGCTAAACAAAGGGTAGTTATTAAATGTAGTATATCAAATAATGTAATATTAAAATATGTTTTCACATAGGATCAAAGGTTATATGATCATGATTCACCTCCATCCTGGATGGCTTGGTTCGAGGCTTAACATAATTGTTATAAATATATTTGTAAAAGTCTATGGCGAAAATGAATGGGGAATATTAAGTGACCCCAGGAATCCACTTCCGCTGCGACGCTCTATAAGCTACAGTATAGCTAGTAAGAGCCTCCCCACCCCAACACGTGATGTACATATAAATGCTAACGTGTCAACCTCTTGTACTAGTAAGACGCCTCAGGGCGACATGCGACCTCGCCTAAGAGGTCGCGCCAATTCTTGGCCATCTGGCCAGTGATGTATATCGGACCAGTTACCCATATATGGAGACCTCTGTTACCCATATATGGAGATCCAGGTACTGTATATGGTACATCCCTTTTATGCCCATACGTGGAGATCACTGTCTGAACCAACCAACCAAACAGATATGGCATTCCCATAAGAAGTTAGATATGGGCTTAATATTGATGACATCAGGGATCTCCATCTATGGGTATAAAGGAGTCTGTTAGAGTGGTTCCCATCACAACATACAATCCCTTTTATGCCCATACATGGAGATCCCTATTTGAACCAGCCACACAGATATGGGCCATGTCTTGGCCATCTGGCCAGTGATGTATGCCAATGACATCAGGGATCTTCATATATGGGCATAAAAGGGATTCTGTGGAATACCCATAATATATTCTGAGAAGAACGTTAGCCAAAAATAGCAGATCTACAAGCTGTTGGTGTAGAGGGGAAAAAGAGCAGACTAAGTACAGAGTGAAAGGTCAAGTATTGACGGTTCGAGTGGTTAAATATCTGAAAACACAAATTGACATGAATCCAAAATACACTGATGATTGGGTTGTCAAACGATGAAACTAAATGGAATCTATGAACAGGTTGTGGGGGTCCCTGCTTCATCTCTCTCTCAACTAAGGTGTCCAGGGCCTGAAAACATTGAAGACCCCTGTTGTATAGGGTTAGGGTAGCAGGGGTTCCCAAACTTTTTGGTTTCAGGGCACCCTACAAATTATTGTTTTAATCCGAGGCACCCCTACATTATAATTTTCACTCCCAGCACCTTAAATTTATAGAATATTGTCGTTGTCGGGTGCAAACCTTGTACGTCCGAAACCTTTCTTTTTGTATTCATCACCTATAAAATGTACTACACTAGTGAAAACAGCGGATCTACAAGCACACAACGCCTCGCGATGCGAGGCGTTGTGTGCTTGTAGATCGTCTGTTTTTACTAGTTTTGTGCGACAGAGGTTTCTGTCCGACAGTGACGATATTTTAGTGATTATGTTGTGAGGAAGACGTTGAGATAATAGCCATTTTGGTTAGAACTGACTGAAAATAACTCTGTACTTCGTTTAAAATGATACTAAATATTTCTTCAAGTGTCCAAACAAATTCCAAATATTATCAAATGATATCGCGGCACCCCTGGACTGCCGTCGCGGCACCCCAGGGTGCCCCGTCACCCACTTTGAAAACCCCTGGTATACAGTAGTATACCGACAGCCGCGGCCCCACAGAGGGTACCATATACTAAACAGACCGGTCTGTGGGTCAGCACGGGCGACGATCTGGGTCCATATACACCCAGGGGAGGAGGGGGAGGGGGAGGGGGAGGGGGAGATGGCATAAATCTAGCCCATTAAGCCCTCATCTCCCCCTGGTGACAGTCTCCGCCCCAGGCTGGCTGCAAAGCAAACTTCCTCTCTCAGGAGATGGAGAAGGCTGTCATCCCGCGGTGACTACAGCCCTGTCATGCACCCTCCCTCCCTGCCTCTGATGACCCTGGCATTAACCCAGTTAGAACGGGCACACATTATTGAGTACCGTTATTTTACGCTTTAACTATTGAAAAATAGCAGATATACAAGCTCACAGCGCGGCACCGAGTGCCGCGCTGCGAGCTTGTAGATCTGCTATTTTTGAAAAATCGTGAAAATCTTGACCCGATTCTATAAGTGTCTTTTGAATCCTTCTAAGATTTTTTGAAAAACCTGTGTTTCTATGTCAGCAATCTGGCTATAGCCATCGTCAAAGAAAAGGTCCTTTTCACTCAACTGGAGCTCAGTTAGTCTGTTCTTGAGAGACTACTAGTGTCAGTGATTCTCAAACCGTTTCATGTGAAGGACCCCCAAAGTGATATTTATTTGGCCACGGACCCCCATCTCAAAATATTTCGTTCCAGGAACCCCCCCAGAAGCAAAATTTGAGTTACAAACGTTCACTTTGAAAATACATATAGTCAAAGATTTGCACAAATTTTCACGACTTTTAAAAAAAATAGCAGATCTACAAGCTCGCAGCGCGGCACTCGGTGCCGCGCTGTGAGCTTGTATATCTGCTATTTTTCACTGGTTAAAGCATTCAATGATTCTAGGCCTGAATGACATTAATAGGGAATCGATGGGTAACGCGGAGGGGAGAGAAGAGGGGGAACGGAGAGAGAAAAACAAAGGGATGTGTCCATCTCCTGTGGAACGGAAGGATGTCTGAGAGGGAGGGGACCGAGAGGGAGACGGTGTATACTGGAGGGCTGAAAGGGCTGGAGGTTGGAACTATAGGAAGATGCGCGTAGACATTGACGGATCTCAGCTGCAATCGTCCTCTTGTCTCTCCCTCTCCCTCTCTCTCTCTCTCTCTCTCTCTCTCTCTCTCTCTCTCTCTCTCTCTCTCTCTCTCTGTGTCTCTGTGTCTCTCTGTCTCTCTGTCTCCCTCTCCCTCTCCCTCTCTCCCTCTCTCTCTCTCTCTCTTGTCTCTCTTGTCTCTCCCTCTCCCTCTCCCTCTCCCTCTCTCTCTCTCTCTCTCTCTCTCTCTCTCTCTGTGTCTCTCTCTCCCTCTGTCTCTCTTGTCTCTCCCTCTCCCTCTCTCTCTCTCTCTCTCTCTCTCTCGCTCTCTCTCTCTCTCTCTGTCTCTCTAAAGTGTGAACAGCAGGGATGTCACAAGGGGAAAGTGGGACTGAGTTACTAGGGCCCAGGGTGGAGGGACCTTAAAGGACCACCTCACCTCTGGGACAACCAGATCTTGTTGAGCGGTGGTCACACCGTCTCCATAGCGTGGCCGTGTGTGTGTGTGTGTCTGTCTGTCTGTATGTAGCCTCTGGTGTAGCCTGAGTACCCTGGGTGACCAGAGAGGTGCTGTTGAGTCTAGCCTGCCCTGAGCATCAACTGCAATACACACACACACACACACACACACACACACACACACACACACACACACACACACACACACACACACACACACACACACACACACACACACACACACACACACACACACACACACACACACACACACACACACACACACACACACACACACACACACACAGGCACCCCCCCACAGGCACCCCCCCCAGTAAACCACCGCTCAGTTCACACGGGTGTGATTTTTTTATTGTTGTTTGGGACACAGAGTGCCGTGCTGTGAGCTTGTAGATCTGCTATTTTTCAATAGTTAAAGCACAAAATAACGCAGTGAATCCTTGTACCCAGGGCCCAGAATTTGGTGCGACACCCCTGGTAAACAGCAGCCCATCGATACCAGCAGCACCTAGAGGTGCAGGGCAGCAGTGTTGAAATGCTGCAGAGCTACTGTATGTTTGTTTCTCAGACAGAAAGAGGACAGGAGGAGAGGTTATCTGTGTGGCATGACTCTCCTAAACGGGACTGTGAGAACAAAGAGAGAATGAAGCTAACAATGTTGCATAATGCTGTATACTGTAGCAAGAGTCTTCAACAGGGGGTCCTCAGAGTTACTACAGGGGGTCCTCCAAATCTTTGTATGATAGAAAGATTGATGGTTCAAGTGGTTAAATATACACAAACTGACATGAATCCAAAATACACTGATGATTGTGCTGTCAAACGATGAAACAGTATGGAATCCATGAACAGGTGGTGGGGGTCCCTGCTTCATCCCTCTCTCAACTAAGGGGTCCTTGGCCTGAAAACGTTGAAGACCCCTTAGTGTATAGTCAGAGAGTTCACAGTTCTATAATGGAATTATAATGTATGAACTGTCCTGATGGGCTTATGGTTTTTGAGTGTTCCGTTCAATTTCACGTGTTTTGTGTCAGGGGCAGCTAGTGGCTCAGGGGTAGAGTGGCTGGGAGAGCGACTGGGAGGTTCCCAGTTCGATCCCGGGCTCCCCCAGAGTTAGTGTCGAAGTGTCCTCAATTGAGCAAGACTCTGAACCCCTAGCGCAAGCTCACAATGCGTCGCACCGCGACGCATTGTGAGCTTGTAGATCTGCAATTTTCTAAATATTTGTATACGTTTTATACATTTAAGAATACGAATGTGACATTCTGCACAAGGAATACTTTCTGCTTTTGGTACTGCAAGTACATTTTGATACCAATACTTTTGTACTTTTACTCAAGTCGATTTTGAATTCAAGACTTTTACTTGAGTATATTAGGCTATTTTTACATTGCAGTATACTTTTACTGAAGTAAAAAAAAAAATACTTTTCCACCACTGCTTGCCACCTAAAACGGTGGTTCTCAACCTTTTCAGGCCCGGTTCTATCGTGAAAATAGCAGATCTACATGCTCACAACGCCTCGCGTTTGCGAGGCGTTGTGTGCATGTACATGTAGATCGGCTATTTTCACAATTTCTGCCTGTAATATTTGACAATTTGGCCAATGCTTCATTTGTCATTTTAGAGGTATTAAAACGTCCTTAAATTGTCACTTCAGAATACCCTCTATACACTTAAACCTTATGTTGATCTGGGGACCCCCCCAAAATAATGTGGGGACCCCCCTGGGGGTCCCGACCCACAGGTTGAGAACCACTGACCTAAAAGGCACTCAACAATCTGCCCCCTCCTCAGTTGTGGTGACACCGACCTCCTGGAGGTCCCCGAGACCCAGTTGTACCTGGGGGCGACAGGGCTTTTGCTTTCGCTACACTGACCCTGTGGAAATCATGCACCTCCCAATACCCAGAGAGAAGACCCCCCCCCCCCACCCCCCCACCCTCAAAACACCTCTTCAATATGGATTTTCCCCGCTAACTGCAACCCCCCCTCCCCCCTTCTGTCTCACCACCATTCCACTGTTTGTATTGATTGTATTCCATAGTCTAGCCTTTTCTTAGTGTTTTCCCCAATAAAGTACATTTTCTTTTGTCGTTTTCTCCTCCCCCACACAAGTAAAGCGTCTGTCTTTGGGCACTTAGAAAAGTGCTTTATAAATGTGAGATGTTATTTATTTATTTCAATAATGTCATGCCAGTATGCAGGGTAGCACATCATTAATGGTACAATAATCTTATTCAATTAATTTAAATTGTTTATGAATTGAATACACATAGTTTTTAATTGTTTCTGTGAAATGTGTTTACGCGAGCGTTCCACTGCAGTTCACTTATCTAATTCATTTTCATTGGGTTGTGACAACCGTCCTTTTTTCCCCTTGTACCTGTACATGTCTTGTACTTGTCAGTTCTTGTCTGACCTGTCTGTACCTTATATGGAGGGGAGAGAGGTATTTATTTACTATTCTCATTCTTCTTCTTAAAAAAAGAAATGAATTCTTTTTTGTTAAATTCCTTTTAGACAAAGTGTATGACTGTGCTTGTGCTGCTGTTGCATTGATGTTTAATAAAGTATTCAATCAATCAATACCCGTGTGAAGTGAGTGGTGCTAATGATGATGATGATGATAGACCCAGGGGGGTCGTCACATTGATTGATTGGTTATCAGTAGTTTGCATAGGGAAAGGTACAGTTTCATGACAGTACAGTTCACTGGTACAAGGTCAACTACAGTTGAACTACAGTTCAACTGGTATAAGGTAAATAAAGCCTTATGGCTTATTTACATTGGAAACCTTTTTTAACTCATATAACAGACAGGCAGACAGTTAGAACACAGTACTAGGCAGAGGATATCATCAATAGAAGAAGAAAAAACAGTCGTAAAACAAAAGATAATAAATAAATGAAAAACAATATATGAGGAGGTATAAAGGATAAGCTTTGTCTTTTACCAGTTTTGAGTAGCAGCCACTACTTGAGTAGTATAGTGGCCTTTCAGCAGTGGTGTAAAACGTACTAAAATTTTTTACTTAAGTAAAAGTATCAATACTAACCCTATTTTCAAATAACCAAGGTATAAAGTAGGACTAAAGTGATTAATGTATGTTTTATAATATTATAATTTATATCTGCAAAGTAACTAGTAATTAAAGTTTTCAAATAATTGTAGTGGAGTAAAAGTTCAACATTTGGATCCGAGATGTAGTGGAGTAGAAGTGAAAGTATTGGATATTGGAAATACTCAAGTACAAATACCTCAAAATTGTACTTATGTACAGTACTTAAGTAAATGTACTTAGTTACTTTACACCACTGCCTTTCAGACCGGTTTTAAAGGAAGTTAGTGATTTACACTTCTTCAAGGCTTTTGGTAGGGTGTTCCACTTTTTAGTGGTATAGCAGCCTTAGCAGAAGAACCAATTTGACGCTTTTTTAGAGCCAAAACATGGTCATACACGCAAAGCCACGTATTGGAGCAGTTAGCACCACTTACAGGCAGCAGCCGTAAAACATACAGTAGGCAAATACCTACTGTATGTTTTAATTTTAAATGTTTCCCCCTTTTTTGGTCCTGACTATATCTACTGCATAGTACTGTGTTCTATCCGTCTGTCATTCAATGTTATATGAGATACTTCAATGGTTTCCTGTGGAAATAAGCTTGGTTTTTTCTAGGATCTCCTTTTAGTAGACCTTGTACCAGTGAACAGTACAGACATGAAACTGTACCTTTTCCTATGCAAACTTCTAATAAAGTCTTCAATCAATCAAAGCAACGCTAAAAAAAATGTATATATATATTCTTATTATTGTTGTCCTCTCCTTTCCAATTGGCCGTCTTGGTGTCCCTTTGGCCAGAGGGGGCCAAAATCAACACTGCTTGGCTGGCGGTCCCCTCGGGGGCCCTGTGTCCCGTCCCCCAGGGCAGGCCCTGGCCAGCTGAGCTGATGATGAGGAGTCTTATATGAGCGGAGCCTCATCTTATCATGCAGGCCTAATAGCTTATTGATTCCTAGCCAGGGAGAAATGGCTACATCATCTGCTAGTTGCCTGGTGTCACGCAGCCAGACTCATTACACTACATTACATTACATTGCAGTCATTTAGCCTGTCAAGACCGGGAAGGCATTACGTAATCCATTATTTTATATGCTTTAACTGTTAAAAAATAGCAGATATACAAGCTCGCGCCGCGCTGCGAGCTTGTAGATCTGCTATTTTTGAAAAATCGTGAAACTTTGTTTAAATCGTGAAAGTCGATTCTATAAAATGTCTTCAAAATCCTTCTTCTAAATCAGTGGTTCTCAAACTTTTTCATGTCAAGGACCCCCCAAAATGACATGTATTTGGCCATGGACCGCCATCTCAAAATATGTCGTTCCAGGGACCCCCCCAGAAGCGAATATTTGAGTTACAAATGTTAACTTTTAAAAAGATATATTCAAAGATTTGCCCAAAAAATGCAAAGATTTTTCAGAAATAGCAGATCTACAAGCTCGCCGCGCTGTAAGCTTGTAGATGTGCTATTTTTGAAAAATCTTATATATATATATATATATATATATATGTTTTTTTATACATATATTTTTTAAAGAAAACATTTGTCAACCTTGACCACCACAGATATAGAAACATATGTTTTTTTTTTCTTCTTTTTTTCTCCAGAAAACCACTAGCATTACAGAACACATTTTTTAGGTGTTTTTCAGGTCCAAATGGGTTAGCATTGCATCACACAGCAGCGGTCCCATCGGGGCTTTGATGTTATGGCAGATGGAGCTAATGGCACTCATCAGATCCCATTATTCACATTTGCTTACATCACGGTCCTGATATGTCAGCCAGCAGGTTCACTGGAACTGAACTGGACCAAGGTTAAAGTGGAACTGGTTCAAAGGATGAAAGCTGCACTCCAGAAACTTGTTTTAACGAATAATGCTTCATTTTGACCAGTTGTTATGGTAAAATAATACACACTAACTACATATACATACTGTAATACAAACTACATATTTTGAAAAAATTGGACCCTGGTGTGGGGTTTACGGCAGTAAATGGTAAATGGTGCATTAACCATACTGGAGGTTTGTGCCCGCTTCACCCGTTTCATAGAGAAGTGAAACCTGACCAATCATGGAAGTTGGCCTACTTATAGGCCAAGGCTACACGGAGCTGGATATTTGTGAATCTAGACATTTTTTGGTGCTGTTTGGGCTTGTAGCCACACGAAGCTGGATATTTTGGCAGTGAATCTGGATATCTTTCAATCCGGATAAATAAGTGGAGACACTGAAAAATATCCGCTTCACTGGATCCGTGTAGTCATGATACCCGGATATCTCTGAAGACTTTACTGTGTGTGTGCTTGTTAAACCTAGATATCTTTGTCGTGTGGACCTAGATCTTTTTCTATGTGGATATCTGAAAAACCGGGATATATGGAATATCCAGCTCCGTGTGGACCTAGATATTTTTCTATGTGGATATCTGAAAAACCGGGATATATGAAATATCCAGCTCCGTGTAGCCATGGTCTTAGTCTGGTCAGTGTCATGAGAAGCTCGTCAATCCACCAATCCTCAAGCTTATTAGTCAGGGAGCCACAGGCCCAAAAGCTCAAAGAATAGGGTTTTACCTGTGACGTCATGACATACTTTTTATTTTTGTTTTTTCTATTCATTTGGTCATTAAGGTACACAGAATGAGAGGCCTGCTCTGCTGGAAACATTGCGAAAAAAGGTTATGGCCATTTGTATATTCACTCCATCGACTTCACTATACAGGAAAAGAATACAAAAAATCAAACCTCGGTTCGAAGTGAAGCGGTGAATTTCTATTCTATGTGTTCTAGTCTCTAGAGCTATGAAATCTGTGTTCTAGATCTATACATTCTGTGTTCTAGATCTATACTTTCTATGTATAGATAGACAGATGAAACCTCTATTCTGAATTGTTATTTGAATAAGGTTTTTGCCAGACCCATGAAATGGGTAGGCCTACATAAGCAAATGTCGGTCTGTCTGTCTGTCCTGGTTTTCTATATAAAGGGTATATATGATGATGACATGATGATGACATGCCTACAAAAGGCATGATGTCATAAATGATGATGACAGACAGGGGGTCTGGCACAACCAGGTTGACCTGGTCTAGTTATAGTAGCATTAGTTGTGGATGCAGTAGGTGAGTACTATTGCATGTACAGGACAGATAAAACCTGAAGGCCAAATTATCATGTGAAGCTTGACCAATCCTCAAAGTATCCATTCATCAGACCGGGAGGGACACTACACACATATTCTGGACGTACAGGACAGATAAAACCTGTTCATTCTGAACTGAAATGGCCATATATGGACATGGGACACACATTTTGCTTTTTGAATAAGCCTGTTCATTCTGGACTGAGATCACCATATATGGAAATTAAACACACATTTTGTTTTTGAAAAAACCTGTTCATTCTGGACTGAAATGACCATATATGGGTGTGGGACACACAAAGCCACTCATAGGAAGCGGTTTTCAACGCTTCAAAAATAAATCTGCTTTAAGTAACATGTGAGGGGTCAAACTAGGGGTTCTTCTTCTTCATGATTCTGAATCCATTGCAAGCATTTGTTTTGCATGAAAAACATTCCTTGGGCTAGATTTCGGCCTCTCAAAACTGTGATTTTTGATGACTCATCATCACTTTTCACCATTTTGTGGGGCATAAAGAATGTTCTGTGGAGCAAAAGGAATGTTTTTCATGCAAAACAAATGCTTGCAATGGATTCAGAATCATGAAGAACCCCTAGTTTGACCCCCTTCACATGCTACTTAAAGTAGATTTATTTTTGTATTCTTTTCCTGTATAGTGACGTCGAAGGGACTTTTTTTCCCACTATGTTTCCGGCAGAGCAGGCCTCTCATTCTGTGTACCTTATTGACCAAATTAATAGAAAAAACTAAAATAAAAAGTATGTTATGTTATCACAGGTCCTCTCAAATGTTTGGCCTGTGGCTCCCAGCTATATGGGACATATGCCCGTTTATGCCCATCTATGCCCATCTGGGATATGCAGGTTATCTTTGTGACGTGACTCTCCTAAACGGGAATGTGAGAACACAGAGAGAATTAACGATTATAGATAAATGGTAAATGGTGCATTTATATAGCGCCTTTATCCAAGGCGCTTTACATAGATTGTGCATTACATTCACCCATTCACACACACACATTCATTACATTCACCCATTCACACACACATTCGATGGCAGAGGAAACCATGCAAGGCACCAACCTGCTCACCGGGAGCAACTAGGGGTTCAGAGTCTTGCTCAAGGACTCTTCCACACTAACTCTGAGGGAGCCCGGGATCGAACTGGGAACCCTTCGGGAGCCTTCCGAATTATAAGACGGCAACTTCAGTCCTGCCTGAAGCCCATAGGCCCAATATCTCCCCAGGCTAAGCAGGGATTCTGTCTTGGATTTTTATTTTATTTTATTTTATTTTATTTTCAGCCATCGTCTACTCTTCCAAGAGTCCAGCAAACACAATACATTACAGCAGTGGTTCTCAATCTTTTTGTAGCTTTTTGTAGGCCTAAGCCTGACCGCATACCAATCTATTAAGTCTTGGATGAAGGCTAGATATTTGATCTGTCAGGTTTGAGTCCAAGGTAGACAGGGGTGGGCGATATGGTAAATATCAGTACTATACAATGTCTCCACGATATGCCTTTTCAGAGATATCGTGTGATACAATGAGGGAGAGCCTTATAAAAAAAATTGTTGAATTGTTAATACGGAGATTAATTGCAGAATTCATTTAAACCTATACATTTTGGTCTAAATCAGTAGTTCTCAAACTTTACAATGTCAAGGTCTCCACTTAACTCTGACAGTATACAAATGGAACCAAATGGACCATTTGGTTTCATTGTATACTGTCAGAGTTACATTTTTTGTGAGGGTTTAGACCTCCCAAAATGATCCTTTTCCTATGGGGCTGTTAAGTATGACATCATTTTGTAGGCAGAGGAGAATTTCTGCCCCCAGTTTTCGTGAATCTTTTTACTATTTTTACTATTTACACATTTTTCTTCTCTTTGTTGTTGAAATAAAAGTGTTAGAAATATACTTTAGTCGTTATTTTTGTCTCGGATCTGTTGAAATAGCGAGGGACAGAAAATGCTCTGGGGGCAGAGTTCTCCTCTGCCTACAAAATGATGTCACGGCTTAAAAGCCCCATAGTTTGTGTTACCTTATAGGTGGTTGTACTGTTAAGTAACCTGAAAAATAACCATAAAAACCAACATGAAAAAGAATTGTGATAAGATCGTGTATCGTGATACCGCTTGGAAAATTATCGTGATATTGTATTTTTTCATATCGGCCAAAACCTAATGGATGAACAACATTTCAACATGTCCACATCACAGTGTGGCCTCCTAATATAGTCTGTGTGGCCATACATAAACACTATGCTATCATACTACCATCCCACAGCCCTTTACAGCACTGGTATTCAACATGGGGTCCCTTAAAGAAGGGCTCCTTGCGTGGGGTTCCAGCAGGTGTTCCCCAGATAAATCATTGTTAGCCAGAAACCCAGACTCATAACCCGTATGAGTCTGCATTCAGGGGTCCTGAGGGAACAAATGGAACTAAACTGACCCTTTTACAATTTAGGCATTTAGCAGATGTCGGAGCGATTTACCAATAAGATAATAAATCAATGCATCAACAACAATGCAACAAATGAATTGGAATATCAATCTAGAAAACAATAACGCACCTAATCAGTATAAACCTTTTGTACTAAAAATGTAGCATTCATGCATGGTCATCGAGGGTAGGCGAGTGCTACGGTAAGTGTTAGGGTCACCAGCACTTTCGCCTATAACATATTCGCCTACACGCATTTGGTCCTTTCGCCTGGCATTTTCGCCTTGGAGGAGAGTCTTTTCACCTACCTGTCTGAGCCATTTCGCCTACCCTCAATTCTGCTGTCAGACTGTCCATGTTTGCAAATTATCTCTTTGTCATTTAAATATTATAGTGACTGTGACAGTGGTGAATCTAACAGTTTACTTGACATTTATTATTTACATCACATTTTATTCCTAAAAAATGGCAAAATAGTTTTTTATGCCTGTTGACAGGCAAGGTTGATTCTATAGGCTATTTAGGTGTAGCATATCTTATAGACCTATATAGGCTAATAGCCTATATATTTTGTATAGCCTAATGTTAAAACCATATAGGCCTACAATACTGTTCATTTTACAATACTGTTCAATACTGCACCAAAGAATGTATAGTATCGGGACATGGATTAATTAATTATTTGGGCGCACCTGATTCCAATAGCTCTGTATTTATGTGATTACTATGGAGTGCATAGGATAGCCGTGTGTAGGTTTGACATGTAACACCACTGTCACAGTCACTATAATATTTAAATGACAAAGAGATAATATGAAAACATGGACAGTCTGACAGCAGAATTGAGGGTAGGCGAAATGGCTCAGACAGGTAGGTGAAAAGACTCTCCTCCACGGCAAAAGTGCCCCGCGAAAAGACCTGGCGAAAATGTTATAGGCGATTATGCCTGACACCAGTGTTAGGTGTTAGGTGGGTTTAGGTGGAGTCTGAAGAGGTGAGTCTCCAGGCCACAGTGGAAGCTATATAGGGAGTGAGTCTGTAGTTCTAAGTTAACAGTTAACAGGGTTTAACAGCGTAGGCTACTGTGGATTGGGGTCCATGCAGAGGTAAAGGACTGCATCAAAATGGGGGTCCGTGGTCAAATGCATTTCAAACTGGGGGTCCTTAAAAAGGGGTGAAATTAGGGTAAAGGTAAAAGGTAGAGAATCACATTCTGTACACTGTCCTGTACCCCCTCCCCCCCTTCACTAAACTACAGACATTCTGCTACTGTTTGTCTCCGACTCCTCGCTGGCTGTAATCAGCCCTGTTCTTCTCCAGCTGAGGTAATTCCTGCTCAGGAGTGCATGTGCCCGACCGGTGCTGCGGAAATTCATTTTTTGCTTTAATTTCAGGCCTATTGATCGGCGAGCGCTTTATGGCCGTATGACATCCATAATCACAACAACACTGTGACAGCGCAGATAAATAATGTGTGGCGGAGCTGGCCGGGGAGGAGGGGGGGGGGGGGGGGGGGGGGGGGGGGGGGCGACGGAGGAGGATGGAGGAGAAGAAGGAGAATTGAAGAGAGGAAGAAGCCCGGTTCCATCTCTCACTGCACTCTGTATTAACCTGTTAAGGCCGGGGAGCTGTGAGCTTGTAGATCTGCTATTTTTGAAAAATCATGAAAATGTTGTGGAGAAGTCTTTGAATATTTTGACACAATTCTATACATTTCTGTCTAAATCGATGGTTCTCAAACTGTTTCATGTCAACGACCCCCAGAATTACATGTATTTGGCCCCCGCGGACCCCCATCGCAAACTATGTTGTTCCAGGGACCACCCCCAGAAACAGGGATTTGAGTTACAAAAGTTTGCTTTGAAAAATTATATATTCAAAGTAGGGCTGGGATGCGATTAAAAATTTTAATCTAATTAATTACAGGCTCTGTGATTAATTAATCGCAATTAATCACATTTTAATCGCACATCGATATTTGACCTGAGAAGCATTTTTTTTCAAGTAAAACACATTTTGTTGTACGAGTGAATCAACGAGTGAGTTTTTTAAATCTAAATTTCACATCCACTGGGCCAAGCAAAGCGCTCTGATCGGCTACTTCTCCCTTTGCGTTTGTTGTCTCTTCTTGATTTGTGCATCGCTATG
Source organism: Nannobrachium achirus (assembly GCF_963921795.1). Classification (NCBI taxonomy): domain Eukaryota; kingdom Metazoa; phylum Chordata; class Actinopteri; order Myctophiformes; family Myctophidae; genus Nannobrachium; species Nannobrachium achirus. The sequence goes on along the minus strand of NC_137833.1, from coordinate 7,191,892 downwards.
ATCGGTATGCCCAAAACTGAAGGTTCTGTGGTGCAAAAACTAAGTGCGATTAAAATGCGTTAATTTTTTTAATCGCGTTAATTTTCTGTAATTAATTAATCGCAATTAATCAGTTAAAGTCCCAGCCTTAATTCAAAGATTTGCACACATTTTCAAGATTTTTCTAAAAAACAGCAGATCTACAAGCTCACAGCGCAGCATATCTGCTATTTTTCAATAGATAGAGTATAAAATAATTCCAGGTCTTATGGGGTTAATTACTGAACTCACCCCACCCCAACACACACACACACCGCCTCCCACCCCCCGTTGACTGATTGATCTCCCCTCGACGACCATAAATTAGTTTTCTTCTCCAAACTTATCTGAAATCAGTTTGTTTAAGCATGCATTAATGGCACGGAGGAGTCGCTCGTCTCGTGGTACCGTAATTAGCACCGGGCTACAGTAGTAATATCTGTAATTATGATGATTAGTGGAGCTGTGTAGGACCCACCAGGGACCGTGGAAGCTGCCGTATGTTGGTGAGGTTTTGCACATGCATAATGTTGTAGTGGGGGCTGCGCTGGTGTGATGCTACTGTATATTATCGGTAGATACAACTGTCTAGAATATCAAGGGTCTTCAACGTTTTCAGGCCAAGGACCCCTTAGTTAAGAGAGAGATGAAGCAGGGACCCCCACAACCTTATCATACAGCGCGAGGCGTTGTGAGCTTGTGGATCTGCTATTTTTGGCTAAAGTTCTCAGAATATGACGCTAGGGTACAAGTGCTTAATATAAAAAAGTCACAAAGATTTAGAAGACCCCCTGTAGTAACTCTGAGGACCCCCTAGGGTTCCCAGACCCCCTGTTGAAGACCCCTGATCTAGAATAACTACACCATCTCATCACGTGTTGTAGTGTAGGCCTACACCATCGCATGTGCTGTAGTGTAGGCCTAATGTAGTGTAGGCCTACACCATCACATGTGCAGTAGTGTAGGCCTACACCATCACATGTGCTGTAGTAGCCTACATTGTTTCCCAAACAGTGGGTCAGGACCCATGTTTGGGTCTCTGGCCAATTTTTATAGGTTTTACGGTCAAGTAAATCTTCCTTAATATTTTTTTTTTGTTTGTTTTTTTTTTGTTTGTTTGTGTGTTTGTTTCTAAGAAGAAATAACAAATCTTCATGAATTAAAGACAAAGTTTTCCAGATAATTTGATAAACAAAAACAATCTGGTCCCCCTGAATTATTCAGGGTTTCTGCACCCTTCTAATAGCCGATGTACAAGCAGCAGTGCGGCACCAAGTGGCGTGCTGCGGGGCTTGTAGATCTGCTGAATCAAGCAACTTAAAAACGTAAAAACACAAAAGCCTGAATAGACAATAAAATGACACCAAACATGTTTGAAAGTGGACTGTCCCTTTAAGTACAAAGTTCCTAGCTACTGGTATAGCATCGGTAACAGGCCTTAAATCCAGCCGGCCGGCCCAACGGACGGGCGGACGGACAGACAGACAGACAGACAGACAGACTACAATGCACTAGAACAGTACAGTGTGACAGGACTACAATTAATGGCTGGCGAATCATGACCATAAAACCTTTGATCCTATGTGAAAATATATTTTAATATTACATTATTTGATATACTACATTTAATAACTACCCTTTGTTTAGCGATTTTCAAAATGTTCTTTTCATAGAAACAAAGGTTGTGTGGTCATGATTCACTGCCATCCTGGATGGCTTGGTTCTAGGCTTAACATAATTGTTATAAATATTTTTGTAAAAGTCTATGGGGAAAATGAATGATGATTTTTAAGTGGCACCAGTAAACCACTTCCGCTGCGATGCTCTATATAAAATAACTTCTGCAGGCTCAATTAACTATCCCCCCTATACCAGGGATCAGCAACCTTTTTGAAATGAAGTGCCACGTTTTTATTTTCTAGATAGTCAGTGTGCCATGTCAACATACATTTTAATTATATTTTGTCATATTTTGATTGTCAATAACCCACCTATCTCCCCGACTGCCTCCCCAGTCAGAGTTCAGAGTTCTAATGAATGTAGAATTTTGTGCAAGATGTAATTTGCTACACATTAACTAACTTCATTTAATTGACCACGTTTAAAAAAAGATTTGTTTTTAAAATATAAATCCTCTCTCTCACACTTCTGCCAGTGTGCCAGTGATCCCCCTCCCCTGTGCCAATGTTGGCACCGTGCCTAAGGTTGCCTACCCCTGCCCTATGCTATACGCATCTGCATAATATACCCTATATTAACCTATTCTATACCTATACTCTCTTCAATAAAACCAACTATTGATGAGGACAAATGGCTGGACCTTCACATTTCTTTGCGAGGGCAGATCGAGCCCCACAGACATGCAGTATACAGAACAGTCCAGCTGCACTGGTCTCCATGCATGAACCCATGAGTGACAGGGACAGCTGGAGAGTGGGTGGAGAGAGCGTGTCCTGTTCTGTCCTGTGTTGATCTGGGAGACTTTTAGCCACGAAGCGGGGCAGAGGAGTATACCTACTGTTGATCAAGTCATTACCAGTGTCCTACTGAACTCAAGACCATAGAATGTCAGCAAGTAAAGTCAGATCCCAGACGGTAAAACCGGACCTCAAATGTCGACTATCAAAATGGACCGAAGATGAACTACTTCAGGGCTTTAAAAGAGAGATGACGTCAAAGATCATTTCAGAGGAGTCAGAGGAGGAACAGAGAGAAATCTACAAGCAAGCATGGCTGCAGCCCGTAATAAAGTTACACAGAATAGGTGTGTGTTATTTTTATGTCACTTTGCAGTTTTCTTTCGTCTTCCACAGAAACCAGATATAGCCTACTGAAATGTTATATTCATATGCTTCCTTCCAGCACTACTGTAAATTAACTGTAGAGTAGACAAGCATTGAAGATAGATTGAATTTGAAGTCTGTGTGCGTGCGTGCGGTGCGTGCACAAGAGAGAGAGAGAGAGAGAGAGAGAGAGAGAGAGAGAGTCAGCGAGATGAATATGTTTTTGTAGTTTGCATAACAGATCATAGATACTGGTTCTAGTTATAAGATCCTACTTTTGTGCATTTTAATCACAACTGGCCGCAGGACAAATCAGACAGGACAGGAATAGACCTAAATGTATCAACGACCAATCTCTGTCTGGCAGTTGTGTTGCCAACCTAAACGTAGGGTTGGTAACTGGTCTAGGGGTTGAAAGGACAATAATCATCCAGTGAAAATAATGGTGGAAACTGATGGATAAAATGAATATTCAGTGTTTTATTTTAAAGACAAACAAAAACAATCAGGTAACATAATAAATGGTGCTATAAGCATAGGGGAGAACGGGATAAGATGAGAACCACCCCCTGAATCTTTTAAAGTTGACATTTGACCTTAAAATAAGAACACTAGGGCTGACCCAAAAAAATCTAATATTCGAAGCTTCGTTCGAAGGCACGGTATTCGAATTTGAAAAAGAAATTCGAATAATCGGCCGCGGCCGTTTGTCCTTTGGGGGGGCCGCGTGCATTAGCTTTGCGCCTCGCTCCACTCCAGCGTGATAGCGTCACGTCCTTCTCACACACGTGTTAAAAGGATCCCTGGCTAATACAACAACATTATAATTGTCCTCTATAACTACAATGTAAAATTAAAAACACCTCAATTATTTTATTTCTTCTAGAAATAGCTAATCTTTCACTCAATAGGAGAAAAGCCTGTCGCAAGTTGATGATGTCATAAATGTCATGTGTGATCTATCCCTATGGAATTTATGGCATGCATCTGCAAAAAAACACATTTGAAATATTTATTTGATGCTCATATTAACCATAGGAAGTATTATGTTTGTTTTTATTTGCACATCATGCCATAGATTCCATAGGGATAGATCACACATGACATTTATGACATCATCAACTTGTGACAGGCATTTCCCCTATTGAGTGAAAGATTAGCTATTTCTAGAAGAAATAAAATATTTAAGGTGTTTTTAATTTTACATTGTAGTTAAAGAGGACAATTATAATGTATTAAGGCATATTTGTCGTAATAGCCAGGGATCCCTTTAACATTAATAACAAGCCAACAACGACAACAAGAGCAAGCATGAAGCCATCAAAATGGTCGAAAAGAAGAAAAGAAAAGACAGCGCACTGTCACATATACACCGACATTCGTTTGGCACCGAAATGTGTGACACCAATGTCTGAGTAACATCACCCAATGCAACTATGCGATGCAGTCACACATTTCGGTTCCAAACCAATGTCGGTGTAACATCCATAAGTTCCACACGCACGCTGACAGCAAGCTTGTTCTTCAACAGGGAACAGACAGCGAAAATGGATATAAGTTCCACACGCACGCTGACAGCAAGCTTGTTCTTCAACAGGGAACAGACAGCGAAAATGGATATAAGTTCCACACGCACGCTGACAGCAAGCTTGTTCTTCAACAGGGAACAGACAGCGAAAATGGATATAAGTTCCACACGCACGCTGACAGCAAGCTTGTTCTTCAACAGGGAACAGACAGCGAAAATGGATATAAGTTCCACACGCACGCTGACAGCAAGCTTGTTCTTCAACAGGGAACAGACAGCGAAAATGGATATAAGTTCCACACGCACGCTGACAGCAAGCTTGTTCTTCAACAGGGAACAGACAGCGAAAATGGATATAAGTTCCACACGCACGCTGACAGCAAGCTTGTTCTTCAACAGGGAACAGACAGCGAAAATGGATATAAGTTCCACACGCACGCTGACAGCAAGCTTGTTCTTCAACAGGGAACAGACAGCGAAAATGGATATAAGTTCCACACGCACGCTGACAGCAAGCTTGTTCTTCAACAGGGAACAGACAGCGAAAATGGATTTTACAAAACGGACCCCATCAGCGCCGATCCTGTTCAACTTGCTAGGGTTACGTCGTCGTGGTGTTGATGAAGACAAGTTTATATCGGATCTGCAAGCTCAAAAGTAGTCGCGCCCGCATAGTTGTCTGAGTTGTATGAGTGGAACGTTAAATCAGACACACTGCAGTGCAATTATTTACTATAAAATATACTATTACATTTGCGTGTACAGTACACATTGGGACTTGGGAGTTAATCTGTTATATAGGGCTCTTGAGTCGCGCTGCTACTGTTGCAGCCGCGATGTGTTACATTACAGACATGATGTGATTAAATGTCAATCCTACTGTACTGCAAAAAAACACTTTCTTTAATATAGAAAACATTTGTATCATAGCCTATTCCCTCTTCTTCCTCGTTGTATTGTTGTTTTTAACGTAATGAAAATAGGGAGCTTTATTATGAGGAAATAAACTGGTGTGTTTTCCCTTTTAAAATTGGGTAAAATCACGCATTTTTAAACACATTCCCCCCCCCCCCCACCCCCCGGTCGCCGTCGCCAAAGCTTCGAAGTTCGCCCGATTTTGGCGAACGAGCTTCGATTTTGAAAAATGCAATCGAAGGTCAGCCCTAAAGAACAGCCATCATTTCCACCTGGCTGTGGAGTGGTGGCCGTGGGTAACCTGACATTGCATTTCGTTTCACTCTATTATTCAGTCTGAACTTGCTTTGATCCAAGGCAATTTCTGGGATGGGCGTTGACAAAGAGGCAGTCTTCTGCGATTGGTTTACCGTCTGACCAACACAACAGTAGCAAAGCAGATGACGTAGTGTTGTTATGTGGCTGGCTAGTGGCTAGCCTGTTGCTTGCTAGTGCTACTTGCTAACCAAAGAAACAGGCAAATTAGGAGCCCTACGAACTAGTAATCAAACACAACATAACATACATAACATAACAGCTACTGATGTTTCATAGCGAGATCGATACGATCGCATATTGCCGTGACGGGCGACACAATGTTTATGTTTGGGCGCTGGGTTACATGGAATCACACATGAGTTCTTGTAAAACCCCACCCACGCTGCTCACAAGACGCTGATTCACGACGCTGATTCGCCGTACGGATTTCCAAACGAACGAGGAAAACCTCTTCAGTGAGAGCAACACCAGACTCCCTGAATCGCCAAAACAAAATTTTAAAGGGGTGTGGCTAGCGATTCAGCGAGTCTGGAACCAGGCTAGGCTGTGGGGCAAGATGAACCAAATGCCTTGGGGTAAATTGAACCAATTATACTAATATGAAACACCATTCATATTTTGTATCAGTTCTTTTCTATTCAAATTATGCTGAATGATCTTTCATTTTGATGAATACACTAATTTAACACTTTGCTAGCCGAAATAGAATGGCTGTTGATAGATTAGCCGTGAAATTTCTATTATTGTATTATGATCTGAGACGTAACATTATGTTTATAAACATGAGCCCGCCGTTGTTTTTTCTTTTTTTTTCAATCTCCAGGTCCTTAGCTCACCGTGATTATCTGGATCTCCATTGGGATAGAGTGGCAGTTTTGGCCGAGGCATCTGCTCCCCGTGCGTTTCGCGTGCACAATCCGTGCGCATAATAATCCAAGCATATAATCCAAGAATGACTGAACAGTTTTTGGATAGCTTAGCCCTTAGCACTCCAGCTATGCTAATGTTAAATGGACGGCTGCAAGGAAGCCTCTAGAAGGAATGGACCTGACGTCACTTCTGCTTCATGTCAGACGAGCCATGCGCTATCGATGGACGAGTGGTGACTAGGAAGGTTAGACGATCGCCGATTTTCGGATAAAAATCATTTATTTCGTTTTTAATGACCCAGTACGGTAAAAGACGGCGCAGCTGAGACTCCTTACTCAGATGTCCGGTATATTCCGGTTTTAATATTAAGGGGCTCCCCGTGGCTTGCAAAGTGTTAAGAGATGTTTTCAATATTATATCAATAATTTCAAATAGTAACAGGTTCTGAATAACAAACTTTATTTAATTGGTTTTGATATTTTTTCTTACAGTTTAAATAACCATAAGAAAATAAATAAGACCATTTGCAAAAGGGAAATGTGTTATTAAAATATCTCTGATGAGTAGGCCTAAATACATTGTTTGTTCAAGTTTAAACTGTTTGTTTAGAATATCACGTGGGTCAACTTACCCCCCTTGACTTGAATCAATTTACCCCTAACCTGGGGCAAGTTGAGCCACATGACCACTTTTTCTTTAATAAGTCATATTTTTATGGCCCTTTGTCATAGACACTTACTCATAATTTCAAATGATAGCAGACATCCTGAGATGTCAAGATGTTTTGATGTTACTGCCATCTCACTTTTTCCTGCTTCCAACTTAAGGGCAACTTAAAGCTATACTGTGTAAGTTGCTCAACTAGTGGTCAGTAGCGCTATTGCTTTTTTCGGCCGTTTTTCGGCCGTAGTTGTCGCGGACCACCGCCGCGGACCACCGGAGCGGCGCCGCAAACCACCGCGACCGATAATAATCCGTGGAGGGGTAGAACGCATGGTAGAACGTAATTTTCTGGCCAGGATTTGTGGATTAAGAGGTTAAAATCCTTCACCATGGTAAACACTGTAGCCAAGCGGAGGCGCTTCCTGGAGACCAGAGCAGATAAGCTGTGATTGGCCGGTAGTGTACCATGTGTGCATGATCGGCGATGTGATTGGGCAACGTATACACAACGTATACAGATGATGCAGATTACGTCATTTTGGCGCGAAATCCCGCCCCTGTCACTGCTAAGAAGAAAACATATAAAGAGAAGGCTTCAGAAGCTGAAAATAACGGAGTGGGTGTTCTAAAACTTTAGCAATTTAACAGTTAGGACAATTTTAAGATTTGTTTTATAAAAAAAGTTACATGGTACAACTTTAAGCAAAAAGTGGTTCATCTTACCCCGTTCTCCCCTACACATAACAGTACCACAACACAGCTTGCACGTTATTTCAAGACTAATTCTGTTTTTTATCTCTCCTCATTTCAAGATGTCTTTCCTGCCCAACTACCACTGAAAACACATATCGACATGCTCAAAGAGCACCAGAGAACTCCTACAAGGGAGAAGCCCTACGACTGTGACCAGTGTGGGACAAGGTTCAGCACCAAAGATAGTCTTAAAGTACACCAGAGAATTCACACAGGGGAGAAACCCTACGACTGTGACCAGTGTGGGACAAGGTTCAGCACCAAAGGTAATCTTAAAGCACACCAGAGAATTCATACAGGAGAGAAACCCTACGACTGTGACCAGTGTGGGACAAGGTTCAGCCAGAGAAGTCATCTTCAACTCCACCAGAGAATTCATACAGGAGAGACGCCCTACAACTGTGACCAGTGTGGGGCAAGGTTCAGCTCCAAAGATAGTCTTAAAGTACACCAGAGAATTCACACAGGGGAGAAACCCTACGACTGTGACCAGTGTGGGACAAGGTTCAGCACCAAAGCTAATCTTAAAGCACACCAGAGAATTCATACAGGAGAGAAACCCTACGACTGTGACCAGTGTGGGAAACGGTTCAGCCAGAGACGTAATCTCAAACAACACCAGAGAATTCATACAGGAGAACGGCCCTACAACTGTGACCAGTGTGGGGCAAGGTTCAGCACCAAAGATAGTCTTAAAGTACACCAGATAATTCACACAGGGGAGAAGCCCTACGACTGTGACCAGTGTGGGAAAAGGTTCAGCCAGAGACGTAATCTCAAACAACACCAGAGAATTCATACAGGAGAACGGCCCTACCACTGTGAACATTGTGGGAAAGGGTTCGCCACAGGACGTCTTCTCAAACAACATCATCTAATTCACACAGGAGAGAAACCCTATGACTGTGAGCAGTGTGGGAAACGGTTCATGTACAGCGGTCATCTCACATATCACCAGAGAACTCACACAGGGCTGAAACCCTACCACTGTGAACAGTGTGGGAAAGCGTTCCCCACAGGGTTTCGTCTCAAACAACACCAGATCATTCACACAGGGATGAAGCCCTACGACTGTGACCAGTGTGGGACAAGGTTCAGCACCAAAGGTAGTCTTAAAGAACACCAGAGAATTCACACAGGGATGAAGCCCTACCACTGTGACCAGTGTGGGACAAGGTTCAGCACCAAAGGTAGTCTTAAAGTACACCAGAGAATTCACACAGGAGAGAAACCCTACGACTGTGACCAGTGTGGAACACGGTTCAGCTGTAGCAGTGCTCTCAAAGATCACCAGACAACTCACAAAGGGCTGAAACCCTACCACTGTGAGCAGTGTGGAAGACGGTTCAACAGGAGAGGTAATCTCAAAGCGCACCAGGTAATTCACACAGGAGAGAAACCCTACGACTGTGACCAGTGTGGGAAACGGTTCAGCTGGAAAGGTGATCTCAAACAGCATGAGAGAAGTCATAGAGGAGAGAAACCCTACCACTGTGATCAGTGTGGGAAACAGTTTGGCTGCGTCAGTAATCTCAAACGGCATGAGATAACTCACACAGGACAGAAGCCCTACCGCTGTGACCAGTGTGGTAAAGGGTTCTCCATGGGGCGTCTTCTCAAACAACACCAGATAACTCATATGGGAGAGAAACCATACAACTGTGACCAGTGTGGGAAACAGTTCAAATGGAAAAGTGCTCTCAAACGTCATGAGAGAACTCATAGAGGAGAGAAGCCCTGACCCATACCACTCAGAGGAAAAAGCTTATATCTGTAAAGTCTCACCTCAAACAACACCACATTTTAATGAAGTGGCACAATCCGAAGAAACACAAAATACACACATGCATACACTAAGGCTGGGCGACATTAGGAAAACCTTCGATATTCGATAACGTTGTTGAATACCTCGATATCGATATTACTCACGATATTAGTACAAATATTTGTATTATATCGTTTTTAATATTTTTTTCTGCTTTAGGTCCACTGCCTGCCTAACCCAGATAATGAATAGCATATCCATGCATGCACACTGCACAGTACACATAGAAGGGTTTAGGTAGGTTTTATTGAAATAACCACACCTGGTTACAGATGGACTGCTTTTTTGCATGTGCGACGTGCATGCATAGTATGTCTGTTAATGAATTTGACAAGCAGTCTTCGTTGATATGTATACCTTGCATGTTGATATACATAGCCCCATATATAACCTTGCGCTCCGCTGCATACTGTTGTGCTCCAAGATGAGGTCCTACGGGGATATCACAGGGCTGGGGTAGAACGCCTCCACGCCAAGGTAGATCACCCTTTTCCCGAAATTGTATCCAAATAGTAAAGCTAGTTCCTCGCTCCCAGAGTATATGATTTTCCATCCCACGGTACATAAAACATGCACTACGGCATGAAACAACCGCTTAAATCGCTAGTTTTGTCAGCCAGTGTAATGTTTTCCCATTCAACCGGAACTCCCCCGGCGGCAGTTGCCAGTACTGCTTCTTATTCTGCTACAATGGGAATGGAGCAGTCCTGGCACCTGCCGCCGGGGGATTTTCCGAATTTAATGAGACTAAATAAGTGATTTAAACCGTTTCCCAACGCCGTAGTGGGAGCGTGGAACTAACTTTACTTTCTGGATACAATTTGGGGAAAAGGGTGATTTACCTCGGCATGGAGGAATTCTACTGCTGCCCTGTGATATCCCCGTAGGACCTCATCTCGGAGCACAACAGTATACAGCAGAGGTTGAGGTTCTACATGGGGCTAGTTGATACCTCCATATCTATACATTTTTGATACATTGCCCAGCCTTAGCGTACACACTATGCACATAGTCACAGAGGTGGATAAAAGTTACCATGGAAAATCATGATGATGAGTGATGGTGATGATGAATGATGTAACTTTGAAAAGAATGTGTTCTGCTCAGTGGTTAAGGTGTAGTTGTGGAACAGAAGCTGCACTGGTGGCGTGTAGAGCGGGATGTGGTGGATCTGATCACCGTTTCAATCAGTACCTCCTCTGACACGTAGGCATGTGACAGTTATAACATAATCAGCACCTAGTGTGCCAAAAGCGGAATAGCAGATCTACAAGCTCACAATGTGTCTCGATGCATGCGAAGTATACATTAAATTTATTAGCATAGGTTGTTTTAAGAGATTTTGATTAGTTTTTCGGTTACAATGTTCAATGCCAAAAAAAAAAACGTAATTAGATTGTTAATTGCAACTATGTATTTATTTTTTCATTAATGGTCAGGTGGTGGTTGCTCCGTCACCATATTGCCAGCTCTCTTCTGCAAGTAGCCGGGGACCCCAGTCACCCAAAATGTGAGATGGCCTGTGATGTCATTTTATCTATTAGTTTGGTCATTAAGGTCCACAAAATGAGAGGTCTGCTCTGCCGGAAACATCGCGGAAAAAGGTTATGGCCATTTGTATATTCACTCACTGTCCCTTTGACTTCACTAGCATGTGAGGGGTCAAACTAGGTGTTCTTCATGATTCTGAATCCATTGCAAGCATTTGTTTTGCATGAAAAACATTACTTGGGCTAAAACGTCCCCACAAAACTGTGAAAAGTGATGAGTCATCACTTTTAACAGTTTTGTGGGGACTTTTTTTTTGCCCAAGGAATGGTTGTGATGTTGATCTTTTCTGCTTCGATATGGCAGCCATTTTATTTTACTTTGTATTGTCTTATTCATGGTGATTTCATAAGCCTGTTAACTTATGCATTCACAGTCAGAGATATTTGGTCAGCTGTCCCTCCTGCCTGTATTATTGTGTTTTAATTGTTTGTGTGTCTAATATTATAGTTTGCAGTGATGGAAAGTAACTAAGTACATGCACTAAAAGAAAGAAAAAAAACTCACGCCTTCTGTTTTCTTTCTTTTTTTTTTTTTTTTTTTTTTTTTACAAAATGGAAACGTGGATATTTAAAGAGGTGGTGCCATAGTCTTTTAATCTTTCTGTTTTGTATGTGTCTATGTAGTTAACATTACTCTAGACCCCCAGGTGTGGTTATAATGGAGATCCCTATCTGAACCAGCCACACAGATATGTGCCATGTCTTGGCCATCTGGCCAGTGATATATATATATCGATGACATCAGGGATCTTCATATGGCATAGAAGGGATTCTGGGGAATACCCATACATGGACTTTTACATAGGTGAGGTCACCTGTGATATCACCTGTGATGTCACAGTGATGTGTCAAAGGAACCAACCCATAGACTGTAAAAATGTGTACACAAACGGCTTCACAGAGACAATGTCACATTCTCATGGTAAACTGCGACCTTCGGTCGCAATAATTATCCAATCACGATTTGGCGGCCCCCCTAGTAACTCCGAGGACCCCCTATGAGTCCCGGCCCATCCTGTTGAAGACCCCTGGTCTAGATGGAAAATAAGCATAACCCCCTTAACCCACTGAGACCTGAGGCCTTCTAAATACTGACCTATAAGTCTTCTGAAAAACTTCAAATGTTTATTCAAAAATTACAAAACAAATTGTTGCTTATACTGTACATAGCAAGAACTATCCCAAAAGGGGTTCCTTCCCATCCTGAATGGATTAACTGCAGAAATGCATTGAGAACATACTGTATATATCATACGCTGTAGCGTGCAGCATGAAATAGGTATTCCCTGATGGAATACTGTAATGCAGTGGTTCTCAACCTGTGGGTCGGGACCCCCAGAGGGTTCACCACATTATTTTGAGGGGTCCCCAGATGTTAAGCTAAATGTTGACATTGTTTTCTCACTCAACAGTAAACCAACATACCAACATACAGTATAAGTGTATACAGGGTATCTGCACATTTCTTAAGTGACAATTTAAGGACTTTAAAGTCCTTTTAAAGGGGAAGACCACCCATTTTCAATATTGAACTATGTCATTAATATACCTTAGAGGAGTTGTGTGGAAATAGAAAAAAGTTCCCCCCCTTCTGTGTTGCCTAGAACTGGAGGATTGATTTTGGGGTTTGTATTGTAAAGTACAACTCGATGACATCACACCGTTGTACTTTACAATAAAAGCCCCAAAATCAATCCTCCAGTTCTAGGCAACACAGAAGGGGGGGAACCTTTTTTCTATTTCCACACAACTCCTCTAAGTTATATTAATGACATAGTTCAATATTGAAAATGGGTGGTCTTCCCCTTTAAAGTTATACCATGTAACTTTTTTTATAAAACAAATCTTAAAATTGTCCTAACTCTTAAATCGCTAAAGTTTTAGAACACCCACTCCGTTATTTTCAGCTTCTGAAGCCTTCTCTTTATATATTTTCTTCTAGCAGTGACAGGGGCGGGATTTCCCGGCAAAATGACGTCATCATACACTACCGGCCAATCACAGCGAGGGTTATACACTGCCGGCCAATCACAGCGCATCTTGAAGTGGGGTCGCTAGCTATCACAATAGGGCGGCCATATTTGTAGGCGCCCGTGTGTCTCTATCTATACTCGGGTGAAACACTCCGTTTCTCCGGAATGCCTGAACGCACAGGAACCAGGGACCCCTCCAAAGATAGATCTCGGCGAGGTGGAGGCAGACGCGGGGGTGACGCGGGGGTGTGAGGCCCGGTCCGCGGCGAAAAACGGCCGAAAGACGCGGACGCTACTGACCACTAGTTGAGCAACTTACACAGTATAGCTTTAAGTACCTCTGGTCCAACATTGGTCAAATGTTCAAACATTAGACGCTAAAATTGTGAAAATAGCAGTGAGCATGTAGATCGGCTATTTTCACAATGGAATAGATTGAGTCAAACCAAATGTAATGCAAACTCCTACAATTCCAAGTGCTTGTGCAGGGGGGGGGTCCCCAGTTCAAATATGATTATTTTGGGGGTCACAGCCTGAAAAGGTTGAGGACCACTGCTGTAATGGAAGGAAGATTCCCACCAAGCCATATAGTGTGGGTGGGGCCTTAACACTTTGAGTGCCAGGGCGTCATATGACGTCAGACACGCACTTGGCAATGATGCCAGAAAATAATATTGGCGTCATATGACGCCAGATGCTTTTTTTTCATATTACAGTAGCACACAGTCTGATCTTGCCCTCAGCAAAGACTGGGCCCTCTGGGCTATGGGATTGTGAAGTCACACGTCATGTGACCAAATTCGAGCACTCCGGTTGGCCGGTTCCCCCCAGACACAAGGGTCTAGAGGCCCATTATACACACAACAAGAGTTCAGTGACTTTACCGTAACCGGACACACAGCAATCAGAGGGAGAGAGAGATATATTGAGAGAATGAGCTAGAATTAGTTATAAAATCATTAGACCGGACCGTTGCTCCGCTGATCAGAGAGCAAGTCATGGCCGCACATGGAGACCAAGCAGGCAGCCGAACCATATGCCCCGTGGCCGTGGACACTCAGCCCCCAGCCTCCGCCGATGGCGCGGCATGCATGCTGCCCGTGGCAGACCACCGATCGCGGCGGTTTCTCCCCGCGCCATGCCCCGTGGACAGTCTAACTCTGGACAACAAGCCCGCAGTCTCCGGCGGTGACATGCATGCTGCCCGAGGCAGACCACCGATCGGTGCGGTCTCTCCCCGCGCCCTGTAGGAAGCACTGCTGAGCTGTGATCAGCGAACCCGGTAAGCGTTACAAAGTTTATGTTCTCTACGATTCACTTTGTTCTTTACGTCTGTCTTTCAATGTTATATGAGATCAGTGCTGTGTTCTACCTATAACGCACGTATACGGCGTCTGCTGTCGGAAAATAAAAGGCAGGGGCAGGTAGGATTAGCCCAGGGGGTCGCTGGAACCTCCATAGCACCAGGGACTACCCTCCACACGCGGGCACGGCGCCGCCAGGCGCCGGCCTCTATACCTCCGTGATGGAGGAACAATAAAATATGAATGGCGTCTGCCCTCGTGAACCTTTCAAAGTAGCGTATTTGATAGGGATTATGTACTATAGCGTCTGCCCTGGCCAAACGAATAGTAGCTGATCGTATGCCCTCAAAAAAAGTCTAGAACACACCACTGTATGAGATGCATAAAGTGTGTTCCTGTGGAAATGAGCCATGAATCTGTAGGTCTACTTCTTTCTAATGCAAGCTTGTAATACATTCTTCAATCAATCAATAAGCCTGACCTGCTATTGTTTTTTTTCCACGTAGGGTGCATTTAAAGGAGCTTTATTGGCATGAGAAAACATACGTTTACATTGCCAAAGCAAGTATCACAAATACAATAAAAAAAACAGTTGAAAATATACAGTTGGAGGGGGTACAGCATTGTTCAAACAGAGCTATGTCGCATTGTGTCATTTTATATATATACAGGGTACAAATAGCAGCATTATTTTCCTCATAGTACATAAAGGTATCAGCTCTGTTTCATACTGTATGTGCAGTAGGTCTAGATGTCAATCCATGGTTTGTGGTGTATGAAGTTCCTCCAACTTCTTCCAGTAAGAATACATTTCTTTATAGTTTAGTTTTTTATTGTGTGTGTATACCTAGATAGTTTAGTAATACAATCTGTGTGTGTGTGTGTGTGTGTGTGTGTGTGTGTGTGTGTGTGTGTGTGTGTGTGTGTGTGTGTGTGTGTGTGTGTGTGTGTGTGTGTGTGTGTCTGCTGTTTTCACTACTTTTGTGCTACAGCCTTTGCTAAAGAACATACAAATTATACAGAAGCACGATCATTTAGTATTTTTTATTTATTTCTATCATATACAGGGCCCGTGGAGTCTGACTGGATGGAGGAAGGATGGGAGCCCGATCTGCAACCAGACCAATGACAACGCAGAGGACAGTATGATGGCGGAGATAGCGAGAGCGGAGGAGTCAGGCATAGGTCATACACACTGTAGGTTCGCTGCCTGGACCAATGTCACTCTAGGGGAGCTGAAGAACTTTCTGGGACTTCTCTTCCTCACAGCTATCGTTCACAAGCCGGGGAGCCATGCACTGGTCAAAAAACATTGCCATGCCGTACTTTCCCAGAACAATGGCAAGGAACAGGTACCAGGCCATTTTGAGGTACCTGAGGTGCACGCACGCACGCAAGCACGCACACACACACACACACACACACACACACACACACACACACACACACACACACACACACACACACACACACACACACACACACACACACACACACACACACACACACACACACACACACACACACACACACACACACACAGACATGAGGATACCGCCGATATCTGCGGGGCCCACCCTTTCCAGAGCTCGTACAGCTCCCAAAAAAAGTCAGGTGTCATCAGCAACAATCAGATATTACAAAAAAATATTTATATGAGCTATAATCCAGTATTTTTTAAGGATTGTCAGATTATTATACTGCCTCATGTCCCACAAGTTATGGGAGGGGAGTGTTTTTTTCCAAGCCACGCACACTCACACATAATGGGAGTTTGAACATCAATTGTGAAATCCGACCTAAAAATCACACCATAGCACAGTGGGAGCATAATAACTTGATTTCAAGGAAAAAACTTGTGGGTTCCAGCGTTTGGGCCTCACAAGTAGAAAAGGGCCCCACAAGTAGAGTAGAATTCCTCATTTTGGAACCCACATTTGATGGGAGAGCAGAACACACACACACACACACACACACACACACACACACACGGTGAACAGTACCATCTTTGACCTTGATTTGTGGTGCCTTTGACTCCTGAATGTTGGCTTGTTGAATGCCTTTTTGAGAATACAGTACTTTATTTTGACTTTTATATTATTTTATTTATTCTTTACTTGCTGCACATTTATTTTATTTTACTTTTATCCAGTTATATTTTATTTTTGTGAAGTCATATTTGTGATTTTTTTTTTTTTTGGAAATATTTGTAAATGTTGAACATAAATATGTTCATGCTGGATGTGTGAGGTACTCACCAGGGTTAGGGTTCGATGTTGCCATAAAATAAAAGGTTGACATCGCTTTTCTGACTTTTTGTCTTCCTGACCTTTTAGACCAGGTAAAAACACAGTGAATTCACAGTGCATAGTTCTATCAAAATGTAAGGCAATTTCCACCTTCTGAGTCATTTCATACTTTTTCACTTTGCCCCCTTGAAACTAGACGATGGTACAATATTTTTTTCACTTTCTTTGCAGAAAATGAAAGTAGGCATGCTATTGCATTGCTATGGCTTCCTAAAGTTTTTTTTCTTTGAACTCAAATATCTCAGAATCTAGATTTCTGAGGTTATTGACTGGTTTGCGCAGTGTGCACTCTCGAGCACCTATCTCCAAAACCGCTCACCGAAATCACTCCAAATTTTTTTGGGTAAAAAAGAAAATCCTCTTTTACCAAATCTCCCATTTTTGTTCCGATATTCACATCGCATCATTTTCAATTTATTCTCTGGAATGGGGGCAGAAATGAATGGGCCTTGATGGTGGCATTGGCCGGGGGAGGGGGGTGGGGGGGTCTGGCAGTCAAAGTGTTAAGGGGAGCAAATGCTAATTTCGTGCAAATTTGTCTTAAAGCGCAGAATTTTGCACAGATTTAGCCCAGGGCTGTGGCGACCCCGAAGGTCGCCGACTCGGGCGCCCTAGGTAAATCATTAGGGCATGCCCTGGGCTACATCTGTGCAAAATTTGGCACGTTAAGACAAATTTGCACGAAATTAGCATTTGCTCCCCTTAAGGCCCCACAGTAATATATGACAACTTCATGACGCAGGAAACCAGTTCTTTGCGGTGTTAATGTTATGAACGGCTCTAAAGAAGCTCAGATCCAGAGCAACAGAAGGGAGGAGGGAGGGTGGTCCCCACACATTTAATTAAGGTAACTGCTGAGGATATGCATGACCTAAAACAACAATAAACACACCAATCCCCACACAACCCCTTGCCCATAGAAATATAAGACAGCACAATGATATTCCGCCATGACCTGAAGAGCCCTCCAGACTCCACCTTCGCCCTTGTCTACCCTCGATGACCATACAGCAGGGCTCTTCAACGTTTTCAGGCCAAGGACCCCTTAGTTGAGAGAGAGATGAAGCAGTGACCCCCACCTATAGATTCTATATAACATCATTGTTTGACAGCACAATCATCAGTGTATTTTGGATTCTTGTCAATTTGTGTTTTCAGATATTTAACCTCTTGAACCGTCTATACTTAATAAACTTGACCTTTCACTCTGTACTTAGTCTGCTCTTTTTCCCCTCTTCACCAAACCTCTTTGTCGAAAATAGAAGATCTACAAGCTCACAACGCATTGCATCGGCTACATTTCTCAGAATATGGACACTAGGGTTCAAGTGGTTAATATAAAGAAATATATATACTGTATCACCCAAAGATTTGGAGGAACCCCTGTAATAACTCTGAGGACCCCCTAGGGGTCCCGGACCCCCTGTTGAAGACCCTTGCCATACAGGTTTATGCAAGGGCTAAAATATCATTTACTGTAGATAGCATTTTATATATATATATATATATATATATATATATATATATATATATATATATATATATATATATACTGATTGACAGAATTAATTTGCAAGTGTGGTTGCCCTGACGCGAGCCACACTTGAATTCTGTCATGGCCATATATGGAGTGTGACATGAGGTTTGACGCACAGGTTTTTACATAGTAAATGCTACCTACGGTCGCAACAATAGACATGTATGTTGAGAAGGGTCTTCCTGCTAAGTTGGCATATGCCACAATGTACTGTACACACAACCCAGAGCTGAGGGCTCTATCTGTCCCCAGGGACTCATAAACCTAACATCAGGCACGTGCACACATAGACATCAAAGGGGGCTTGAGCCCCTGCCCTTTTACCCAGCTGTAAAAGAAAGTGCCCTCTCCAGACCATGAATGCATGATTTTACTATGGAGAAAGAAATGCAAATGCTCCTCTTTCCATGTCCCACAGCATTCAGGAGACTTCCGAACTCTCCTGAACTTGAATGCAACATTTTATGTTGAAAGAATGTGTCCTCTGTCTAGAAATCCACATTGTAGGCCGCACACCGAAAATAGCTGATCTACAAGCTCTCAACAAAGAGCTTGTAGATCTGCTATTTTCGCATTCTTTGCCAAAAGAGCCCTATTAGGACATTTCAGCCCCTGCCCCTCAAACATCCTCTGCACGTCCCTGCCTAACAAAATGTCCTAAGAGGTGCTGCTGTGGCATATTTACTGTATAGGCCCTGAGGCTAGATAACAACTAACAGTATACATACAGGAATCACCATAATATTTACACTGAACTTACCTCCATTAGTTGAGGTGGTGGTCTGGTCACATGGTTTCCTCAAAATCCATCTTGAGGGCAAATGTCTCTGGGTCTGTTGATGGATTGAGACACTTGAATAGAAGACATCTTCCATTTCTCACTGATCACCTCAGAAAGAGGTCAAATACAATATCCTTTCACTCAGTCTCTAAATGTCAGGATTCCTGGCTTTGTTCCTGTTTCTCTTCATAATATCCACTAGCAGAACGTATCTTCATTTCTTCTCAACTTGGTCTCAAAGTTCATCTGCCACAATGTTCACTGTTCAATGTAAAGTTGTGATTTGGATTATTCTACAGTGTAGGGTTTAACTTTTAAGAGTCTCTTTGCCATCAAACACTCATTCAGCATTCAAACCCAGAATGGAACAGCTGTTCCTGGTACCTCACTTCCTGCAACCTTTACTAGTGCTGCTTTCCCCCACAGCTCCCCCTATAGGCCTATGAAATAAAACATGAAAACAAAGAAGCGGAATGGATCGGAAGCATCATTTCAGAAAGGCATAGGGGTAGGGTGGCAGAAAAATAGGTTAACACTTTACCACTTAAAGGGATATTTCACTTTCAAAATACTTTTGGTCATTTTATCGTCAAATCATGTTCTCTGTACATGAACGTAAACACCCTGGCTTGTTCCAGCCAGTCAGAGGCAGACAGCAGTGGGCAGTGACCACGCCATGGCCGGGCAGACTGCTGGTTGGCAGACATTAAACCAAGATCAGTGGTAAAGTACAGTTTTGACAAACGTTTTACTTTAAATGTTAAATGGTGCATTTATATAGCGCCTTGGTGCTTTATAGACCAATTTACAATTCAGGCATTTATAGCAGACGCTCTTAATCCAGAGCGACTTACAATAAGCAAGTTAATACAATTGGCAACCTCAACATCAATACTGTACATCAAATGCATAGAAATATCAATCTAGACAAAATAACACTGTAGGTAGACCAAGCACCTAATCAGTAAAAAACTTTATATAAAACTTTAAAAAAATTATGAAGAGGGTGAGTCACACTTCAGGCCACACACACACACACACTTCAGGCCACACACACACACACACACACACAACACGCGCACACGCACACGCACACACACACACACACACACACACACACACACACACACACACACACACACACACACACACACATTCATACACCGATGGCAGAGGAAACCATGCAAGGCACCAACCTAATCACCGGGAGCAACTAGGGGTTCAGAGTCTTGCTCACTTTAACAGTAACTCATGGGGGAGCCCGGGATCAAACTGGAAACCTTTCGGTCGCCAAGTGGCCACTCTACCCCTGAGCCACTGCTGCCTCACTTCTCTATTGGAGTATTTCCAAAATAAATCAACAAATGGCAGCAAACCGCTCCATTCCTGTTGAAATGCATTGGTAGATTTTATTTCATTTTTTCACCACTGACCACGATGAGGATGGACCCTTCCCTCCACCTCTAACCAGCTGGGTCTCCAGGCCAGCTGTGTACACATACTGACCCCATATCCAGAAGCAAACATCAACCCTACTTTATAGCCATGGTTCTCAACCTTTTCAGGCTGTGACCCCCAAAATAATAATCATATTTTAACTGGGGACCCCCCACCCTGACGAGCACTACGAGCTGAGGCATTACATTCTGTATAACACGGTTCTATTGTGAAAATAGCAGATCTACATGTTCACGACGCCTCGCAACTTGACAATTTGGCCAGTGTTTAAGATACCCTCTATACTTAAACCTTTACTGTTGAGAGAGAAAACAATGTCGCACATTTTTAAGTTAATCAAAGATAACTGCTGTATATAATGAGATTATTCTTGTTGATTACCTTTTCAATTAATCTAGTTAAGGAACACAGCACACAAAACAACTAAAGTTCTAATAGATTTAAAAAAAAATTGATTACAGTCTGATTAACCTCTTAATCCCTCTATAATTTATACTTTGTTGTAACAGCAGTGTCATGTAAAAACAGCCCTTCTGACACCATGTGACAGAACGTGAGCTTGTAGATCAATTAGGCTATAATTGATTAATGTAAATAATTAATTGAAGAGTGATTAAAGTAAGTATAAGTCCAGTGTGAGAGTGACCTTTCTCGTTGTGTACGCGCTGGACCATAATGCCAGGGACGTGCAGAGAATGTTAGAGAGGCAGGGGCTGAAATTTCTAAAAGGACCTTTTGGTGAAAATATCGGAAATACAGTAGAAGACCTCCAAGCTCACAACGCGTGAACTGAACGGTGCTTGATACCACACTGAACTAAGCAAATGAATACTGGAGATGTGGCGTAACGGCATGGATTTCTACACAGAGAGGGCAATTCTTCCAATGCTGCATTCAAGTTCAGGAGAGTTTGGACAAGGCAATTCTCTTGAATGCTGCCTTCAGGTATGGCATGGAAAGAGGGGGCATTTGCATTTCTTTCACCATAGTAAAAACTGAATTTATCTGGAGAGGGCACTTTTTACAGACGGATAAAAGGGCAGGCCCCCTTTTAAAAGGGCAAGCCCCCTTTGATGTCTATGTGTGTACGTGCCTGCCATAACGTTATCTGGTTCTAAGCAGTGGACAGACACAGTGAAGCAGCAGCTGCATCACTGAGCAGGGGTGTCACACCAAATCCTGGGCCCTGGGTACAAGGATTCACTGCGGGCCCCCCATGAATGTTCTTCATAGGGGGAGTAGGTTTAACCCATTTAGACTGGGAATGCATTATTTTGTTCTTTAACTATTGAAAAATAACAAATATACAAGCTCACAGCGCGGCACTTGGTGCCGCGCTGTGAGCTTGTAGATCTGCTATTTTTGAAAAATTGTGAAAAAAAAATGTTTCTTTGTAAAACCTATGTTTCTATATCAGTGGTGCTCAAACTTTTTCATGTGAAGGACCCCCAAAATGATAGGTATTTGGCCACAGACCCCATCTCAAAATATTTAGTTCCAGGGACCCTCCAGAAGCAAAGTTTTATGTTCGCTTAAAAAATGCATCTTATATCTGCTATTTTTCATTAGCTAAAGTATAAAATAATGAAGGCCCCTCCAACTTGGGCCCTGGTAACTCAGTCCCACTCCCCCGCCCCCCTTGTGACGCCCCTGTCACTGAACGTCCTCCTGGCCCCCCCTCTTGTCCTGAGGCCGGGGGGGGGGGGGGGGATGATGATGACAGCTCGCCTCAGCTCATAAAACGTCTCAAGTTAGAAAGAAGAAAAACAACCGTGCGATAAGGATGCAGGGTTAATGCGGCTTGGCGTACGCTTTTATTTTTGTGCACAGGCCACTTCCCCCCGCCCCACCCCCACCCCATCCATAGTGTACAGTAAAGCAGATACTGTTGCAGATACAGTGTGGCTGGGAGGAGAAGAAGCAGGTGCGGCATACATTATTTTACTTCAGCCTACGACAGAGTTGTGCTGTGAAAATCTATAAGCCAGCTCACAACACCTCGTATTGCCATGGGCCTGTTTTGTACAGAGAGAGAGAGAGAGAGAGAGAGAGAGAGAGAGAGAGAGAGAGAGAGAGTGAGAGAGGTGAGAGAGAGAGAGAGAGAGACAGACAGACAGACAGACAGACAGACAGACAGACAGACAGACAGACAGACAGACAGACAGACAGACAGACAGACAGACACACACACACACACACACACACACACACACACACACACACACACACACACACACACACACACACACACACACACACACACACACAGAGAGAGAGAGACAGAGAGAGAGAGAGAGAGAGAGAGAGAGAGAGAGAGAGGAGAGAGACAGAGAGACAGAGAGAGCAAAAAAGAAAGTGATTGAATGAGTGACAGCAAGAGAGAAAGGGAGAATGTGTGTGCATGCACACACATACTCTCTCACTTTCTCATGTGCACATGCATGTGTGTGTGTGTGTGTGTGTGTGTGTGTGTGTGCGTGCGTGCTTGTGTGTGTGTGTGTGTGTGTGTGTGTGTGGGCATGCATGAGTGTGTGTGTGTGCGTGTGAGAGAGAGTAAGAGGGAGGTTGGGCAGGTCAGTTCGGGTCAACCTTGGCTGCACATCGTACGATGCTCGGGTCATACATTAGATATTAGATATATAATTATAGGCCCATTTTCACACTCCCAAGAGTTCCATTAAAACTCACTCATAATAATATTGCCTGCTGGCACTGTAAGCGGTCCCATGCAGCAGCGCTATAGCTCACGTTCCATGGGTTTAAGCCATTTAGGCCCACAAACCTGTGTCGCTTTAGATTTGAACCACTTTAACCATTGTTTTATGCTTTAACTATTAAAAAATAGCAGATATACAAGCTCGTAGATCTGCTATTTTTTTTAAATCGTGAAAGATTTGTGCAAGTCTTAGAATCCCGATTCTATAAATGTCTTCTAAATCAGTGGTCTCAAAACTTTTCATGTCAAGGACCCCCAAAATTACATGTATTTGGCCGTGGAACCCCATCTCAAAATATGTTGTTCCAGGGACCACCCAGAAGCAAATATTTGAGTTACAAATGTTTGCCTTTAAAAAGACATATTCAAAGACTTTTCAAAAATAGTAGATCTACAAGCTTGCAGCGTGGCACTCGGTGCTGCGCTGTGAGCTTGTAGATCTGCTATTTTTCAATAGTTAAATATTTCTAGCTCTAAATGGGTTTAATCCAAGCAGCAAGCAAGGAGGGACACAGTGCACTGACCACGCTTCTCCATACATGCATACGGAATGAAGTTGTGTGTTGGGGTTCGCTGCAACCAGGGGCGTCACAAGGGGGGGGGGGAGTGGGACTGAGTTACTAGGGCCCAAGGTGGAGGGGCCTGAAATTATTTTATACTTTAGCTATTAAAAAATAGCAGATATGCAAGCTCACAGTGCCGCTTGTAGATCTGCTATTTTTGAAAAGTCGTGATTCGTGAAAATGTGTGCAAATCCTTGAATATATGTATTTTTTAAGCGAACATTTGTAACTCAAATTTTTCTTCTGGGGGGGTCCCTGGAACTATATAATATTTTGAGATGGGGGTCCGTGGCCAAATACATACAATTCTGGGGGTCCTTCACATGAAAAGGTTTGAGCACCACTGACATAGAAACATAGGTTTTTTTAAAACCTTAGACTTGCACAAATGTTCAAGATTTTTTCAAAAATAGCAGATCTACAAGCTCGTGAGCTTGTATGTCTGCTATTTTTCAATAGTTAAAGCACAAAATAATGCATTCCCAGTCTAAATGTGTTAACCCCCTCCCCCTATGAAGAACATTTATGGGGGGCCCACAGTGAATCCTTGCACCCAGGGCCCAGGATCTGGTGCGACGCCCCTGGTTGGGCTCCACTGCAGCCGTTGGCCATGGCTGCTGTTTAGGGATGAGTGGCGCTGAGTGGCGCGGGAAGTGAATTGTATTTACAAGGCGCCGCATGGCCGCTGCTCCTCCTCCTGCGTGGATTATTTGTATGGAGGCCGACTCTCTCCCCTCCCCCCCCCCCCCCCCCCTCTCCGCTCCGCTGTCTTATTAGGTAGCAGGGCCAGTGACCCTATCGTCAACACGACCCGTTAAAGGAACGCAGCCCTCCCCTCTTATCTTCGTGCCCTTGGAGCGCGCGGCGTCCATTGATATGCCACCTTGAGTCTATCTTCATGCCAAGATGGTTCCAATTATGCAAGCCGCTGAAGTGAGGCCGAGCGCGGGGCTCTGCGTACGATGGGAACGCGGGGCCCGTGGTTAATGTGATCCTGCTGCCTTTTCTCCCCCCACAGGGATGGCTTTCTGTCACACATGGAGGAGGAGAGTTCAAAAGAACAGCCTTTTTTTCCCTCTCTCTCTCTCTCTCTCTCTCTACTTCTCACTTACCTGGCTTTCCATTAGCGCTAGCTCGCCACATCTACTGCGTCACCCATTATTGGGGGGAGAATTAACAAGCTCACGATGCGGTCGTGGATGAAACGTGTTGTGAGCTTGTAGGTTAACTATTTTTTAAGCGGTGAAAACTGCTTCCAATGAGTGGCTTTGTCTGTATCACGCCCATATATGGTGATTTTAGTCCAGAATGAACAGGCTTTTTCAAAAACAGAATGTCCGTTTAATTACCATATATGGTGATCTCAGTCCAGAATGAACAGGGTTTTTCAAAAACACAATGTATGTCACCTCATATATGGTCACTCCAGGCCAGAATGAACAGGTTTTTCCTGTCCCGTACGTGCAAAATATCAGTCCAGAATGAATAGGCTTTTTCAAAAAGCAAAATGTGTGTCCCATGTCCATATATGGTCATTTCAGTTCAGAATGAATAGGCTTTATCTGTCCTGTACGTCCAGAATATGTGTGCGGTGTCCATTGGTCAAGCTTCACATGATAATTTGGCCTTCAGGTTTTATCTGTCTTGTACATGCAATAGGTCTCACCTATTGCAGCAATGACAAATAGCCGCATAAGAGCAAAAGCAAAGGCACAATAAGAATATACAGATGCTAACAGAATGGTAAAAAGATTCACCGCTTCACTTCGAACCGAGGTTTGATTTTTTGGCTTGGTACAACAGGGCATAAATTAGGCAGTGAGTGGGGCGATATACCGGTAAGTCCTCAACCAGTCATTCCCCAGCTATGAAATACCACACTGGGCCTGTCAAGCAGGACGTACATACAGCCCTCTCACCGACTTCGGGTCGTGACTCGAAGTACAAAAGCCATTTTTTTTAGGCAGCAGCCAGGAGACCGAAAGTGATATGGGGTGGGGGAAGGGAGGAGAGAATGGGAGAGAAAGGTAGATTTAGCAGAACATACTGTAATTATTGCTCTCTCTCTCTTCTCGTCTGTCTGAGTCAGGCCCTCCAACTCCCTCATCATCCTGGACACCCTCCGTCTCTCCCTTCCTGCTACAGACCCACCCAGATACAATTTTACAGTTTAGGCATTTAGCAGACGCTCTTAATCCAGAGCGATTTACAAACAAGCAAGGTAATGCTTCAATATCAAATAATACCGGTAATATCAATCCAGACAAAATAACGTAGGTAGACCAAGCACCTAATCAGTAAAAAGCTCTATATAAAACCTAAAATATGCTATCTAGCTTTCATGTATGGTCATTGGTCATTGAGGCTAGTAAGTGCTACAGTCTTGCGTGGGCTCTGAAGAGGTGAGTCTTCAGGCCACGGCGGAAGCTAGGGAGTGAGTCTGTAATTCTAATGGAAGCTAGGGAGTGAGTCTGTCATCCCTGTGTTGGCTGATCTGAGTGAACGGGTGGGGTTGTAGGGGTTGATCAGGTTTTGGAGGTATGGAGGAGCCGTACCTTTGGCTGCTTTGAAGGTCAGCATCAATGTTTTGTATTCAGTGCGGGCCGCCACCGGGAGCCAGTGGAAGGAGCGGAGATAAAGGGGGGAGACATTGAAAATTTTGGCTGGTTGAAGACCAGTGGTGCCGCAGCATTTTGGATCAGTTGGAGAGGCACATGCTGGGAGGCCAGTGAGGAGAGAGTTACAACAGTCAAGTTTTGATATGATACTCCCCAGATGATTAACTTAGTGGGCAACATTGTTTTCTCTCTCAACAGTAAACATACCAACACACAGTTCAACGGTATAGGTATCTGCACATTTCTAACGTGACAATTTAAGGACTTTTTAATACCTCTAAAATGACAAATTAAACATTGGCCAAATTGTCAAATATTAGAGACCTGCATGCTCACAATGCCTCGCAACGTGAGGCGTTGTGAGCTTGTAGATCTGCTATTTTCACAATAGAACCGTGTCATACAAAATGTAATGCCTCAACTCTTATAGTGCTCGTCAGGGTGGGGGCATTCCCAGTTAAAATATGATTATTTTGCGGGTCGCGGCCTGAAAAGGTTGAGAACCACTGACTGCACTACATTAGTGTGCAGGAGAATTTCTCCCTCCAAGCTTCCTAATTCCCTTCCTCTTGAGTCCAGAAGAGGGCAGCATTTCTTTACCCAGCGTTACAGTCACAGCACATTATGCTTATGTATGGTTTTACATCACCCTGCTCTAGAGACATGTTTTATAGAGGAGGGAGAGAGAGAGAGGGCGACGCGCACATATCATTATGGGGTGTAAAGGCATGCAAGCAGAGGTCACCCCGCTTACCACCCACACACACCCCTGCGGTACCCCCCCCCCCCCCCCACACACACACCCCCACAAAGCACCAAATCTCCCCACTTAACCGCTCTGAAACTGAAACGATTCAGACCCAAGATGAAAGCGGCCTCTCAAAGCTAAATTATGTGCTATAAACGATGTGAATGGCACCATCAATATATACTGTATATAAAGGACCTTCCACAAGGCCCTAATATACAGTATACAGTATGCAGGGATACTTATAGGGCAGACCACCTTTATGCTGCACTGTTTGCAAGTCCCCCCCCCATGTATAGGCTACAACTCTCACTCACTCTCATGCTTAATTTAATCATGTAATCAGGCTTCACTCTTTTGCAGATGTATAGCAGATTTACAAGCTCTCACCGGGCTATTTTTGTAACATTTTTGAGAAATCTTGAAAGTGTGAGAACTACTGATTTAGGAGGCATTCATTCGTAGAATTGTCCCCTGTGTCCCTAAATGGGTTAAAGGACAACTTTGTTTTTTTTACAACAAGGGTTCATATTTAGATTGTAGGCTAATGAGAGAAATGAAGAGATGAGTGTTAAAATGTTTTCATTTACTGCTTTGTATTGTTTTAGCGATTTTAGTATTTTGATGGGGCATGCATACAAGTGGCTAAATGTGTCTTTTTAGACACACTAAGCCGGCAATTTCTTTGTTACTATTTACATAAGTCACATCTGCCCATGAAAGATTGCGGTGCATCTTGGGAATGGGCTTATTGTGTTCAAAAAATACACAATTAGCCACTTGTACGCATGCCCCCAAACACTGAAATCAACATCATTAAAATGGCTAAAACAATATAGAAAGCCGTAAATGAAAACATTTTAACACTCATCTTATCTTTTCTCTAACTACAATCTAAAATATGAACCCTTGTTGTAAAAAAAACAAAGTTGTCCTTTAAACACAGTCATAGGACAAAGTGTAATCAGGCTTACACTCTTTTGCAGATGTATAGCAGATATATACAAGCTCACAAACGGGCTTGTATTCCTGCTATTTTTGAAACATTTTTGAGAAATCTTGAAAAGTGCAAGAACTACTGATTCAGAAGGCATCCATTCATAGAATCGTGCCCCATGTCCCTAAACGTGTTAAACACTGTCATACCACGAAGTATAATCATCAGGCTTCACTCTCCCTGTCTGTCTGTCTCTCTCTCTCTCCCTTTCTCTTTCTCCCCTTTCTCTTGCCACCACTGCCCCGCCCGCCCTACCCCAGCCCCTCCCCCCCCCCCGCTTGCCGCTCCACCCTATAATCACTCCGGTCGGTGGCTCTCATTTGGAGTGGTATATATAGCAGTAATTGTGGGGGTGCAGCGCAGGGCTATGGGCAGAGCAGTGAGTGTGTACTCCACTCCACTCCACTCTACTCTACTCTCTCACAGCCGGGGCTGTTTGCACTAAATCTACAGGGGGAGAGAGAGGCAGGGTCACACACACACACACACACACACACACGCACACACACATACACACACACGCACGCACACACACGCACGCACACACACGCACACGCACACAGGCCCCTCAAACACATACAGTACACACGCGCGCGCGCACACACACAGGTCTTCTTCAGAATATGTATAGTGATTTACTACGACACTATATGGCACATTAGGAGTCCAATATAGCACATCATCCCTGAGTGTGTACGAATGGAACGAAATGGACCCGTAAGGGTCCATTTGGTTCCATTTGTACACTCTCAGAGTTACACACCAGTTATGGTCATCGAGGACTATGCACTTAATGCATTAATATTATTATCTAGTGTCCTCTCATTCTGTATGTCCATGGCAAAGCATTTTCTTTTTACAAAAATGTCTGCCACAAGCCAAGATTGATTGATTGATTGAATATTTTACAAGACAAAAATAGAGAACAGTACGAGTATAGTCAATACAATAAAAATGTAGTACAGTACAAGTACAGTTAAACACCCTGCCTAAAAGGAACATCCCAAATAAGTCCTTTTACGGTTTTGTCTACGTCGGAGGTTCTTGGTATTGGTAGGCTACATACAGTAAGCCTCTCAACACACACACACACACACACACACACACACACACACACACACACACACACACACACACACACACACACACACACACACACACACACACACACACACACACACACACACACACACACACATGTGCGCAGATATGTAGAATAGGCAGAAAAGGGAAAACAGTATTGTTCACATAACCGTTGTTTGTACACTTTGAGCTCTCATATAACATCATTTAATGATGCACTCTCTCAATGTGCATTAGTTGTAAATTGAATGCGGGGTCCTTAATGTTCTCCTTCCCCTCCGCGGGATGGAGAAATTATGTAAATATCATCATTACACCAGCAGAGTGTGGGCCTATCTGTAAATACTGTCCCCGCTACACTGTAGGTGATGAGTCTGGGCCTGAGTTATCTGCATTATGTTAGATGAGCTCACAACATATGAAAAAACACGCACACGCACATGCATGCACACACACACACACACAGACACAGACAGAGATACAACCCCATTAAAAGCATAAATATAACAGTGATAACCGAGCTGAACGCAAACATTAGGACAGCCAGCCTCATCAGCAGAACATTAAAACACCTTCAGTGACAAACAGAGAGTTATAATGTCATGACACTATGCCATAAATAAACACAATAAGAGTCAGTCGCCTGTACCTGCATTCAGAGTGGCGACCAGGGGCGTCACAAGGGGGGGAAAAGTGGGACTGAGTTACTAGGGCCCAAGGTGGAGGGGCCCGTCTTTAGCTGTTAGAAAATAGCAGATCTACAAGCTCACAGTGCGGCACCGAGTGCCGCGTTGCAAGCTTGCAGATCTGCTATTTTTGAAAAGTCGTGTGCAAATCTTTGAATATGTATTTTTTAAGCGAACATTTGTGACTCAAAATTAAAATTTTACAATACATATCATTTTGGGGGTCCTTGACATGAAAAGGTTTGGGCACCACTGACATAGAAATATAGGTTTAAAAAAAAAACTTTTTCATGATTTTTCAAAAATAGCAGATCTACAAGCTCGCAGCGCTGCACTCGGTGCCGCGCTGTGAGCTTGTATATCTGCTATTTTTCAATAGTTAAAGCACAACATAATGTAGTGAATCCTTGTACCCAGGGCCCAGAATTTGGTGCCACACCCCTGTTGGCGACGACGTGGCTTCCATCGACTCAAGACAGACATTCTTGCTCAGTAATCTGTGAGTTTCATCATCACCCGTAATCCTCCCTCATCTCCCCCTCAGTCCAGACCATAATAAGCCATGGAACACTGCCTCCAATAGAGAGAATACGACGCTATAACCTGTTAATGCCTGATTTCAAATTCCGTCGTGCGATGGCCGTGTCGCAAGTGGGCAGAGGTGTAATGAAAGACATATATGGGCCGGGGGTGGCAAGAAATAAGATACCAAAGCCCAATCCTTGTCAGGAACACTCACGTGAAAGTAGCACTTAAACCCCATATATCCAGTCAACAAACTGTTCAGAGGTCAATAAATCAATAGAGACAAAATCAAAATACAATTTCAATGTTGATTCTGCTACAGGGTTGCTACAGCACATATTCAGCTGCCATTGTATTTTTCATCCATGCATTACTCATATTACAGTATTATTACACCTTATTTTTACTCGTTTTTATCATTACTCACCCTATATTAAAGGAGCTATAGTCAACTTTTTCTTGAAAAACGGATGCTAAAATAAAAATAATGTTTCGAAAATATTTTATAAAAAAATAAGCTTCATATATGTGTTTCAATTAAAAAATGACCACAAAAAGCGTAAAATAATGATAAAATAATAATTTTGGCCCTTTGTTTACATTTACAGGGCCCGTACTTTGTTTACATCCTAGTCTGTAGACTAGGATGTACACCTACAATGAAAAAGTTGACTATAGCTCCTTTAACATTACTAATATTACAGCACTAAAACATCTGTAGAGTTTACATGTTTGAAATATTATATTCATAAGATTTTGCCTATCAATTGATGACACATTGATGGACAATTTCTCTATTCACCATATACGTCTCCAATGAGGTCTTGAGTCTTTTTCAGTATACAGAATGCAAATTTTCCATAGGCGGAGGTCTTTTTCAATCCTCTTTTCCCTAGTAAGTGATCACAGCAGGACAATTTGATAAGAGAAATGTGATGTTTTACACTGCATTTGTGAATTTTCAGGGGTTAGCTTACATTTGGTGGATCAAGAGTAGCCACAATCATTGTAGTTTTGTGTCCAAAACTGTTCCAATTTGGGCATGCATTTTAGGCGGATTCTTCCCCTGGACCCCCCTGGGGTTCAAGTGGTTAACCATTTATTGCAACAAATGGAATAAAGTTAAACTTGGCATTGAAGGGCTCTGCGTTCTGAGATGTTCCCTGCATGTTGTTCGTGCTTGCTTGGTATGCAAAATCAGGGTATTTGAGCCCATATGCCAGACTCTGATCAAAAGGTGGAGGCTGGGGTGGAGGAGGAGGCAGCAAAGCAGCAGCAGATCTGAGGCTTCAGATCCAAGACCAGCAGAGCTATAGAGAATGCAAACCGTGTTTAAAGGAGCCTCCCTTACTGAGCGAGAGCTCTGATTGGATTATGACAGTGTGATGTAATGATCAGCAGATCTGTGAATGAGGAAAGGATCTGATTGACAGCTGATTAAAGCTGAGGCGGGCCTGACTCTCAAATGTCCTGCATAAACTAACACTCTGTGCTTCATTTCTAAAACAGCAAAAAAAAAACTATTTTCACTGTTTGTTTGGGGGCCAAAAAGAGAAAACGTTGGAAAGTATTCGGCATATAATGACATTCCCAAAACGGGGACGATTAATAATGCATAAAATAACTGAATGTGGGGTTAAATATGAACACTAAGGGGTGGCAATCGCCATCCCCCTGATGACCCAAATCACACCCCCTGAGTGTGTGCCAGTTACAGGATGATTGCGTGCGTGTGTGTGTGTGTGTGTGTGTGCGTGCGTGCGTGTGTGCGTGCCCAGGGTGCATACATGCAATGCATGTGTAGTGTGTTGTGACGGGGTGGGGGTCCCTGTAGCGTGCAGGGACAGGTGGGTCATTCACAGAGAACTAACACAGTTTGCATTGTGGAGCGTGTCTGTGGTTCCCCAGAGGGCCCGGGGCGGGGGCCACACGGGGGCCTCCCAAATAAAAACACGTGCAGCAAACACGTAAAGGATAAAACGAGAACAGGGCGGACGAGTGTTTATGAATGACGTTGTTCGCTACTCACTTCTTTTTTTTTTTTTTTTCTTTCTTCACAAATGGCTTTCGCAGCGCTGCATGTGTTTCTTTCTATGTTATCTTGATAAGACTCCTTTTGGGCCCTCAGTCAACATGCCTGGACTGGCGGGCGTGTGCGTGTGTGTGCGTGTGTGTGTGTGTGTGTGTGTGTGTGAGAGAGAGAGAGAGAGTGTGTGAGAGCGTGCACATGTTTGTTCCCACCTACACATACCCAGGTGTCATAGTGTACTTGCATGAATGTTCTCTGGAATAAAACCCACTAATATTTGCTCGTGTACATCGTGGCATGAAAAAACAAAACTATGTGTGCATGTAAAGTAGTCAAGTGCACTGTATATATGTATGTGTATGTGTGTGTGTACATGCACATGTAAAGTAGTCAAGTGGATGTATGTATGTGTGAGTACATGTGCATGTAAAGCAGTGTAATGTTATGTGTGAGTACGTGTGCATGTAAAGTAGTGTAATGCATGTGTGAGGACGTGTGCATGTAAAGCAGTGTAATGTATGTGTGAGTACGTGTGCATGTAAAGCAGTGTAATGTATGTGTGAGGACGTGTGCATGTAAAGCAGTGTAATGTATGTGTGAGTACATGTGCATGTAAAGCAGTGTAATGTATGTGTGAGTACATGTGCATGTAAAGTAGTGTAATGTTATGTGTGAGTACGTGTGCATGTAAAGTAGTGTAATGTTATGTGTGAGTACATGTGCATGTAAAGTAGTGTAATGTTATGTGTGAGTACATGTGCATGTAAAGCAGTGTAATGTATGTGTGAGTACATGTGCATGTAAAGCAGTGTAATGTATGTGTGAGTATGTGTGCATGTAAAGTAGTGTAATGTATGTGAGGACGTGTGCATGTAAAGTAGTGTAATGTATGTGTGAGTATGTGTGCATGTAAAGCAGTGTAATGTATGTGTGAGTATGTGTGCATGTAAAGTAGTGTAATGTATGTGTGTATGTGTGCATGTAAAGTAGTGTAATGTATGTGTGAGTATGTGTGCATGTTAAGTAGTGTAATGTATGTGTGAGTGAGTATGTGTGCATGTAAAGCAGTGTAATGTATGTGTGAGTATGTGTGCATGTAAAGCAGTGTAATGTATGTGTGAGTACGTGTGCATGTAAAGTAGTGTAATGTATGTGTGAGTATGTGTGCATGTAAAGCAGTGTAATGTATGTGTGAGTATGTGTGCATGTAAAGTAGTGTAATGTATGTGTGTATGTGTGCATGTTAAGTAGTGTAATGTATGTGTGAGTATGTGTGCATGTAAAGTAGTGTAATGTATGTGTGTATGTGTGCATGTTAAGTAGTGTAATGTATGTGTGAGTATGTGTGCATGTAAAGTAGTGTAATGTATGTGTGAGTATGTGTGCATGTAAAGTAGTGTAATATATGTGTGAGGACGTGTGCATGTAAAGCAGTGTAATGTATGTGTGAGTATGTGTGCATGTAAAGTAGTGTAATGTATGTGTGAGTATGTGTGCATGTAAAGTAGTGTAATGTATGTGTGAGTGAGTATGTGTGCATGTAAAGTAGTGTAATGTATGTGTGAGTATGTGATGGAATGGATTATTATATTCCATATAGACAGTTTCCCCCAAAATGATTGAATTCACTCCCACACAATAAATGAGACCACACAGTGTAAGTCCGGTTTTTCTCTTACTGTATATTAAATCAATGAGCATACAAAATAGATGTCCAGTACAGTACAATAAACATGTGTCTCTTTTCTTTCTCAATCTGAATCTTCATACAATGTAACATCAGTTCACAAATATACTTCAGTAGGTACAGGGAAAATAGATTTGTCAAGCATTCATTGGACAGTTAAACAATAACAATGGATCATGAGATGGTGTTGTGACTGAGTCTCGTGAACTCAGAAAGGATGTAGAATGTTTTGGCTTCTCATTATCCAGTGTCCGGGACACTTTGACATTTCGCTGGTCAATCTCTCTGTCCCTGTAGTGGGGCAGATTCTCATCACGTGCATTAGTTATCAGATCAAAACAAAATAACCTTGTCACTTGTAACACTGAAGTTGGTGTTTTAAATATAATAGATATTAAAATGTTTTTAACCCAACAATTCCGCCCTAAAACAACAGCTGAAGGAGTTAAAGTGTCGACCCTAGAACCCCAAACAAATGCTGCCAAAGGGACAGAGAACTTATGGTTCACTATCAGCCAAATATTTAATTAAACTCTTTTCGATAGCAGAGTCAAAGAACTGTATATTTCCAAAGGTATTTAAATCAGAACATCTAATAATTGAATCACAATAGGTACAAATATTATGATAACTTTTAAAAGTAGAGCTAAAAGAAAAATATAGCTGTATTTTCTTAATTATTAATTATTATTATTATATATTATTATTTTTTTTTTCACAAAGGTTCAATGTCCCAAGGTTTGTTGAAAAATTCCCCATGTCGTCAGGCGAGTCAAAACACATCAACACGTTCCCAAGTCATAGTTATAATTTAGGGCTTTACAGTCAAAACAAGACGAACTTGACTCTTCATCATTTGTTTACTTTAACAAGACAAAAGAATTTGGGTTAAAGGAGACAGCATTCTGGTTTTGCCTACCCTAGTAAACTAGACTCCTCTGTCTACGAGGCTAGGTTTGACGCAGAACCAGCCGTGGGGGCCATAATTTCCTGCCCATCCCCGATTACCTTATGTAAGGTGTTCGTCCCTCTAGACTTGTGGAGATGTCGGAAACCGGAACCTCCTTAAGCCAAGTGTTCCTTCCTTTTTACCCTTAAGGTTAGTTATTGGCTGCTTTTGTCCGAGTCAATTTCTGTAAGAAAACACTTTACAGCGGGAAAAACGTGTGTAATGTCTTTTGATACTCACGAAATACCATATAGAATTTCAACCTCCTTTTGACATTTCTCCTTTGGACAGACAATGAGGGTGTCTGTCAAATCATTCTCAATTATCATCGAAATATCTTATCTGTAAGACAAAGGAAAAGAAAAGACAAGAAACAATCAATCAATACTGTAAGTAGTAGGTTGTGGGTAATAGAGTTTTTTTTAAATGTTTAACATCATAATGATTCCCAGAACAGAAATTAAACAAAATACTTTATAAAATACTTTAGACCGTATCAAACATTAAACAAGGGAATGTTGTTATTAACTGGAAGAGAGCAGGTCTAAATAATCTCTCACACACAGACCATCTGTCCTTGAAGGCTACAAATGTCTTCTAGCCACACATACGCACACGTACGCACACGCCTCGACAGGCATGAATCACAGTCAGCACGCACGCACACGCAAGCAGAGACAAGAGTTGGAGAGAAAGTGGGAAGTTGATAAGGTAGTTAAAATCAATTAATGTAAAATCTTAAGTAATAGAAAATCAATGTAAAATCAAAATCAATGTAAAATCACTGTAAAATCAGACAAACAGATAATAGGCAATCAGATAAACTCCCCCCTTGAACACACAATGTCCATTGTGTGTGAAAACATTAAAGCATAAATGAACTTTTAAATGAAATGATTTTTTTTTTTTTTTTTTTTAATAATGAATCCAACTACTGTACTGTATAATCCTAACATGGCCTAAGATGGGCTGGCCAAAATAATCAAAAGTGGGCCGTCTACTAGGGCCAAACACGATGTGCCCGTCGTCCCCGCAGACAGCCATACACTACCCAAAATAAATCAAAGAAGGTAAACTGACAAATTAAACGCCAAAACTATACTAAACCAGCCCATTTCTTTTTTTTTATTTTTTTTATTAACAATAATTAATACTATTCAAAGAGAGAAGTCAATAATTAATACTATTAGAATGAAGGTTACCGCCCTTAGAAACTTTGTGGCTGCAGCGATGTGGTCTGGTTGCAGCGGGCGTGTCACACCATAGAGTTCCATCAAGGGTCAGAAAGGCCAGGGAAAGGCAGCCATGGTTCTGCTCCGCCCGGGATTCCAACAACTGCAGGCTCTATGAGTGGAGAACTGACAACAATACTAAATTAGGCATGAAATACAACTACTAGGGTTGGCACCGTGATCAGCCGATCAACGGGGTGCCACACATCTGAAGTGTCAGTGTCAGTAGTAAGTAGTCTGGTGGTGGTGGGAAAGAGTAGTCATTATCATAATCAT
The DNA here is from genome assembly GCF_963921795.1 of Nannobrachium achirus. Taxonomy (NCBI): domain Eukaryota; kingdom Metazoa; phylum Chordata; class Actinopteri; order Myctophiformes; family Myctophidae; genus Nannobrachium; species Nannobrachium achirus. The sequence continues at coordinate 7,155,198 of NC_137833.1, read as the reverse complement.
CAACAATAGCCAAGTTATCTGGCATGGGTGGCATACGTAACGTGGGTGGCCCAATGGGCCTTTATCTAGTCATGATTGTACTTGTACTTGACCTGACTCGGTTGGGGGACCGGGACCCTGTGTAGCAGGGTTCTGCTGCTGTTGGGCCTGCCACTTCTTTCCACAGCTGAAACAGGTGATTGTGTGTGTATTGTTCTGGGCCCTGTTAGTGTTTGTGTTGATGTTGTTACCTTGACTCAGTCCTTCAGGTCCATTCCCGGCTGGGGGATCCCGCTGATCACCACTGGGACCCCTCTTCGGGTTATGTGTTCGGTGGAGTGTCACTTGTCCATCATCCGACATTACGGCTCGCAACTTAACTAGTGGCTTGGGCTCTGGAACGATGTCGTTGTAATACCTGGCTAGTATTGTGATCTTATCTGTCGTTCTCAATCTCCATAGCGGGTCATGCATAATGATCGCCTGTCTCAAATGGGGGCGTAAAGCGTCAATCAAAAGCTGATTAAGCACACTAGCATATCCTGGCAGCCCTTTTGTGAAACCCGAGTGGCGGTCAAACTGAGTGGTGAAGTGATGGACGAAATCAGAGACGTCCTCACCCTGCCTCATCTTAATGTTAGTGATGAAGGAAAAGTCCACGTTACCCCTAACAAGGTCCTTAGCCTGATTAATCATAACCTGTACTGCGGCTTGATGTGGGGCGTTCCTGACCTCACCTGCAGGGTTACTACCTTGGGCCGGCACGGGCCGCATACACTGGTATGGGTGACCGTTTGCCTGTAGCCAATCTAATCCCACAGAAATCTGATAAGGAAAAGCGTTAGGTGTGCAACACATAGTAATTAGTTTTTTAACTTCCCAGGTGTCTAGTCTTAGCTCCACAATTTCTGCCTTTACAGATTTTTCCCACTCATCAGGGTTGCTGTGGATATCGGGTAAACGTTCAGCCGTGTCTCGAGCATCCACTGGGTACCAATTACGGTACACAAATGTAATTTTGCCATCCTCTGGGTACGCCAAAAGAGAATCGTTAATTTGACTAGGTGTGGGTGTGTGAACCTGTTCCCGACGCTCACCTGTGTAAACCTTTTCCTTAGTGAGTGTATGGCCATTCTTAGTGGGTGTTGGTTTTGGTGGTTTGCGTGGAATGCCGGGGAGGGGCGGATTCGTGTGGTCAGCGGGATCTCCCAGCTCGACCTGATTACAAGGAGGAGAAAAAACAACTGAGTTATTTAAATCATTGTCACATCTTTCTCCTTCATGTTGCCTCCCCCCTCTCTCTACCCCCTTCCTATCAGATAGAAGTGTAGGTAATGAGGTTTGCATGTCAATGTGATGTCGTGCATTGATACCCCCCTGGCGTGGAGGCCCGTGAGTCACAGCCACAGGTGGGGGAGGTTGTGGTGATGGTGTTCGTCCAGCCAGGCCGAGCTCACTGTTGTCCTTCACCTCTGGTGTGGCACGGTGTCGTCCAGCCGGGCCGAGCTCACTGTTGTTCGCCCCTGTTCTGGCACGGTGTGAGGAAGGCAGAGGCTGGCTGTCCGATTCTGAAGGCCTCTCCTTTTCTTTTCTCTCCCTCGCTGCCTCTCTTTCTGCAGCCGCCCAGCGCAGCTGCGCCAGAGCGAGAATCCCAAGCCTGGCGACCTCATTTTCGGCTTTCTTCAGACTTTTCCGTTGTGAGATTTTATCGATATGTTGATACAGTACTCCAGAAAATCTCGTCAAGTCCTCAGTCGTGAGAGAGTCATCATATCCGAATTCCTTTCTCCATATGGGCAAAAATGGTGCAATTGTGGGGCACCTAGAAACAACCTGTTTCATTTCCTCATTGTCTATCTTAGCCGTTAAAGCTGTTATCAGTTCATTCTCCAAGCTTTGGAGAGAGGCTTCAAACTCAAAGTTGTTGTTCAGTTTGTAAAAAGGTTGTTTAGATTTCGGCAGGTGTTTTCTGTCTCCCTGTGCATTTCCCATTTTTGAAGCTGGTCGGTTAGGAGGAGGATGAAATCAAAGCTAGTTTGCTTGCCACCTCAGCTGGCGGAATAGACGGAATAAAAAAATAATAAGACTAAAAAAACGAAACACACTAGATAAGACACAACATGTAAGCGTAAAGCATGAAGATTTCCGTCAGAACGTTCTGTTCTGGAACATAAAGGAAATCTACCAATTAAAATAATCACGCTATTTCTTATGTGATTAAGTGGCTTGAAACAGCCGTATTGGGTTATGCACTGGCCAAGAGATTCTCCCTTCAGAACAATTGCTTTTGTTCTGGGTACACTAAACAAAATCGTGTAAAGATTTCCTTCAGGACAGAAATAACTTTCGTCCTGGCAACACTAAACTGGAGTCTCGTGCTAAATAACACCAACTAATAATATGGACAAGCATGAATCTGTGACCAACAGTCTGCTATGTCCTCAGAACAGGAAACCGCAGTCCCTATTCTGTTACTCAAACGTGCAACAAAAAGCAACAAAACAATAGACTAAAAAAACATTAAACAATAAAAACGCAGCTTGGGCTAGAGGTAGCAATTCTCTAACTTAGCAGGTACAAATCTTTAAGTACTTGACCCATCTGTGATTTTCAGTCCAAAAAGGCATGAATAAAATCAAAACTTACACTGTGTGCTTTATACACACTTCTCAAGTCCCATGGTAATTTCTCCGCGCGCAGGAGGAAAAACGAGTGGGAGAGAATCCTTTCAGTGATAATCCGTGGGAGTCAGGGGAAATGTCTGATAATATCCTCGGCCGGTTGTTTCTCTAGCAGAGATGAACGAAGACTCCAAAACAAACTGTCCAGCAGCTGTATCGAATCCATAAACGTCAACTCAGTAGAAATCCGCAACTGGTTCTAGCAGCGGAAGAGACAAAATGAGTCCAACAAAGTCCCCAATATCTCCTCGGAGCTAATCCGGCAATCGAATGGGCCAATTGATGGAATGGATTATTATATTCCATATAGACAGTTTCCCCCAAAATGATTGAATTCACTCCCACACAATAAATGAGACCACACAGTGTAAGTCCGGTTTTTCTCTTACTGTATATTAAATCAATGAGCATACAAAATAGATGTCCAGTACAGTACAATAAACATGTGTCTCTTTTCTTTCTCAATCTGAATCTTCATACAATGTAACATCAGTTCACAAATATACTTCAGTAGGTACAGGGAAAATAGATTTGTCAAGCATTCATTGGACAGTTAAACAATAACAATGGATCATGAGATGGTGTTGTGACTGAGTCTCGTGAACTCAGAAAGGATGTAGAATGTTTTGGCTTCTCATTATCCAGTGTCCGGGACACTTTGACATTTCGCTGGTCAATCTCTCTGTCCCTGTAGTGGGGCAGATTCTCATCACGTGCATTAGTTATCAGATCAAAACAAAATAACCTTGTCACTTGTAACACTGAAGTTGGTGTTTTAAATATAATAGATATTAAAATGTTTTTAACCCAACAGTATGTGTGCATGTAAAGTAGTGTAATGTATGTGTGAGTATGTGTGCATGTAAAGTAGTGTAATGTATGTGTGAGGACGTGTGCATGTAAAGCAGTGTAATGTATGTGTGAGTATGTGTGCATGTAAAGTAGTGTAATATATGTGTGAGGACGTGTGCATGTAAAGCAGTGTAATGTATGTGTGAGTATGTGTGCATGTAAAGTAGTGTAATGTATGTGTGAGTATGTGTGCATGTAAAGTAGTGTAATGTATGTGTGAGGACGTGTGCATGTAAAGCAGTGTAATGTATGTGTGAGTATGTGTGCATGTAAAGTAGTGTAATGTATGTGTGAGTATGTGTGCATGTAAAGTAGTGTAATATATGTGTGAGGACGTGTGCATGTAAAGCAGTGTAATGTATGTGTGAGTATGTGTGCATGTAAAGTAGTGTAATGTATGTGTGAGTATGTGTGCATGTAAAGTAGTGTAATGTATGTGTGAGTATGTGTGCATGTAAAGTAGTGTAATATATGTGTGAGGACGTGTGCATGTAAAGCAGTGTAATGTATGTGTGAGTATGTGTGCATGTAAAGTAGTGTAATGTATGTGTGAGTATGTGTGCATGTAAAGTAGTGTAATGTATGTGTGAGTGAGTATGTGTGCATGTAAAGTAGTGTAATGTATGTGTGAGTATGTGTGCATGTAAAGTAGTGTAATGTATGTGTGAGTATGTGTGCATGTAAAGTAGTGTAATGTATGTGTGAGTGAGTATGTGTGCATGTAAAGTAGTGTAATGTATGTGTGAGTGAGTATGTGTGCATGTAAAGTAGTGTAATGTATGTGTGAGTATGTGTGCATGTAAAGTAGTGTAATATATGTGTGAGGACGTGTGCATGTAAAGTAGTGTAATGTATGTGTGAGCATGTGTGCATGTTAAGTAGTGTAATGTATGTGTGAGTGAGTATGTGTGCATGTAAAGTAGTGTAATGTATGTGTGAGGACGTGTGCATGTAAAGTAGTGTAATGTATGTGTGAGCATGTGTGCATGTTAAGTAGTGTAATGTATGTGTGAGTATGTGTGCATGTAAAGTAGTGTAATGTATGTGTGAGTATGTGTGCATGTAAAGTAGTGTAATGTATGTGTGTATGTGTGCATGTTAAGTAGTGTAATGTATGTGTGAGTATGTGTGCATGTAAAGTAGTGTAATGTATGTGTGAGTATGTGTGCATGTAAAGTAGTGTAATATATGTGTGAGGACGTGTGCATGTAAAGCAGTGTAATGTATGTGTGAGTATGTGTGCATGTAAAGTAGTGTAATGTATGTGTGAGTATGTGTGCATGTAAAGTAGTGTAATGTATGTGTGAGTGAGTATGTGTGCATGTAAAGTAGTGTAATGTATGTGTGAGTATGTGTGCATGTAAAGTAGTGTAATGTATGTGTGAGTATGTGTGCATGTAAAGTAGTGTAATGTATGTGTGAGGACGTGTGCATGTAAAGCAGTGTAATGTATGTGTGAGTACATGTGCATGTAAAGCAGTGTAATGTATGTGTGAGTACGGTCCATTAAAGCTCCTCAGGTGCTCTCTTTCAAAGCGCTGCCTTCCTGTTTGCCCGGCAGCAGGCGTTTCATCTCCTTATGGCCTGGTGTTTTCTTCTCGGCGACCACTTCACAGCTCACATGTTTTCCTAGGGTGGACTTGTCAGCCGTGATCAAATCACACCTTTATTAAGAGTACCATTTTCTTCCTCCAGACATAGCCAGTTCACCCCACCTCCTCCAGGGCCAGCCAGATATGATATGCTTGTGTTTTTAGTCATTAATGCTGGCTGGTGTGTATTTTCTTGTTCCTGGAATAGTTTGGTAATCTTTCACTTCCCAGGAGAGAGAGAGAGAGAGACTTGCGTGCTGTATTTGCATGATGATTAAGAAAAGCTAACAACTTGAAACGGTTTTCTTTGGACGACCTGTCCTGGGCGTTTTTAAGAGGCCCTTCCTGAAATAGAGAAATGACTTTGACTGTGTAGAGTCAGTCAGTCAGTCAGTCAGTCAGTCAGTCAGTCAGTCAGTCAAGTCCATGTCTCAGTTATTAAAATAGATGCAAAGGAGTAACTTCTCACACTACAGTCCCTGTGTCTTGTGCATGTTCTTGCTACTGTCAGGTTTTAGCCCCACTAGCGACAGGATTATGACATGATCTGACATGATACTGACATGATACTGACCATGATACTGACATGATACTGACATGACACTGACCATGACACTGGACATGATACTGATACTGACCATGATACTGACATGATACTGACCATGATACTGACATGATACTGACATGATACTGACCATGATACTGACATGATACTGACATGATACTGACCATGATACTGACCATGTTACTGACATGATACTGACATGATACTGACATGATACTGACATAATACTGACCATGATACTGACATGATACTGACCATGATACTGACCATGATACTGACATGATACTGACCATGATACTGACATGATACTGACCATGATACTGACATGATACTGACATGACACTGACCATGATACTGACATGATACTGACCAGGATACTGACATGATACTGACATGATACTGACCATGATACTGACATGATACTGACCATGATACTGACCATGATACTGACACGACACTGACATGAAACTGACATGATACTGACCATGATACTGACCATGATACTGACATGATACTGACCATGATACTGATCATGATACTGACATGATACTGACCATGATACTGACATGATACTGACATGATACTGACATGATACTGAACATGATACTGACATGATACTGACCATGATACTGACCATGATACTGACATGATACTGACCATGAAACTGACCATGAAACTGATCATGATACTGACATGATACTGACCATGATACTGACATGATACTGACATGATACTGAACATGATACTGACATGATACTGACCATGATACTGACCATGATACTGACATGATACTGACATGATACTGATCATGATACTGACCTGATACTGACATGATACTGACATGATACTGACCATGATACTGACATGATACTGACCATGATGATCATGATACTGACATAATACTGACCATGATACTGACATGATACTGACCATGATACTGACGCGATACTGACCATGATACTGACATGATACTGACCATGATACTGACATGACACTGACATATTAATGTAACTCAGGAAGCAGAGGACACCTTCGCATTCTGATGATGACATTTTATTGATTCACAGTAATGATGAATGATTGAATGAATGAAAGTAGTGTGATTCGCTCTTCAACTCAACTCCCAATACCAGCTTATAGCCACAAATGTATCCTCCTCATTATCAAAATGTCACATATTTAATAAGTCACGTTGTTGTTCATATAAATTACATTATCAGCATGAGCATGCAAACACAGATTAATATGTCAGTACGGGTGTTATCATCATAATGTGGGGTAAAGTAAAAAGCAAGCCAGATCACGTCACATACATTATATTATATTTGAGTGTTTTTACAGGAGGTCATTGTCCCTGAGAGCAGCTTGTGTTATCAATCATATTCATACTGTAGATCAGCGGTTCTCAACCTGTGGGCCGGGGACCCCCTAGATGATTTTGGAAGGGTCCTTTGTAATGTACTTTTAAAAAATTAAAGAAAGAAAGAAAATGTACTACAAAACTGCTCAAACATTGGTCAAATTGTCCAATGAAAAAAGTGGAAAAGAGCAGATCTACAAGCTCACAATGCGTTGCAGATCTGATATTTTCACAATATCTATTTGAGGAACCGAGTCAAACTAAATGTAATGCCTCGACTCCTACATTTCCAAGTGCTTGTCAGGGTGGGGGTGGGGGTTCCCCAGTTCAAATATGATTCCTTTGAGGGGGTCCCCAGGTTCAAATATGATTCCTTTGAGGGGGTCCCACAGGTTCAATTCCTTAAGGGGGTCCCGGCCTGAAAAGGTTGAGAACCACTGCTGTAGATACTAAGCACCATGTAGCTCACACTCTCCGCTCAGGCATAAGAGGATAACTGGTCATCTAGCTGGACATGTTGAGTGGCATCGCAATGCTGTTCAGATCCCTACAGCACGGATACACATTATACAGTATTTAGTTGTGATGATGATGAGTGTGGTGATGATTATAAAACCAGGATATATGAGTTAGTCGAGCTATGGAATGGCATACAAAATTAAATAACATAGAACAGACGATGTTAATAATGTCAACAGCAACTGTACACGAGCACGAAAACAATAGAAAATAAAATACAAATGAGACACCACGTCCTTAAATACTTATAGATTCCTTGCTCTGTCATTAATGGACAACAGCTTTGTTTGGTGATGGAGCTGATTGTATGTGGACAGCTTGTGGGGGGGGGGTGTCATCTCTTTTAAAACACATGACGGGTGCTGCTGTAGTTGTGAAAGGAGGGCTACGATAGTTTTGTCTCCAAATGCAGAGGATGAACCACAAGGAGCCTGAGAGTATATCTGCTAAAAATAAATAGTAAGGAGATTTTATAAGATATTTGACCAATCTGTGAAGTAAATCGTTACCAAGAAATCTCTTCACCAATGTGTTTCTAAAGGTGTGTAATAATATGTACTAAAAGGTTGAAATTCAACTCCCAGGGGAAACCTCATAAAAAAACTGATTTGTTTTTGTGTCCCATTATTTTTACTATACAGGAAAAAAATACAAAAAATAAATCTGCTTTAAGTAACATGTGAGGGGTCAAACTAGGGGTTTTTCAAGATGCTGAATCCATTGCAAGCATTTGTTTTGCACGAAAAACATTCCTTGGGCTAAAGTCGGACCCACAGATGGTTTAGTGATGAATCATCACTTTTCACTGTGTTGTGGGGTCCATTTGTAGCCCAAGGAATGTTTTTTGTGCAAAACAAATGCTTGCAATGGATTCAGCATCATGAATCCATTGCATACATACATACCTTTTGAAACACATTGGTGAAGAAATTTCTTGGTAACGATTTACTTCGCAGATTTTCTTATGTTCCCCTTACTAAAATAAAAAGGCATCCATTACGTCTACCCTTGTCTTTATGGGTGACTTGGCCACAACGGCTGTGTCCTGGAAACTGTCCATTAAACAGGTTGTGAGTGACCGCTAAGGACAATCAGCCAAACACATCCAAGGCACTTAATAGACTAGAAACATGATTCAGACAAAGCGGGGACAGTCACAGTGACCCTGTGCAGTAAACTAGCTATAGAGTTACATCAGTGTTTAAGAGCGGGCCGTTATACAGAAGCTACTGATTCAGCCAGAAGTCTATACAGGGGCGTCACAAGGGGGGTGGGGGGAGTGGGACTGAGTTACTAGGGCCCCAAGGTGGAGGGACCTTAATTATTGAAAAAATAACAGATATACAAGCTCGCAGCGCAGGGAGCTTGTAGATCTGCTATTTTTGAAAAGTCGTGAAAATGTGTGCAAATCTTTGAATATAAGTATTTTTTATGTGAACATTTTCAAATTTAGCTTCTGGGGGGTCCCTGGAACTAAATATTTTGAGACGGGCGTCCGCGGCCAAATACATATCATTTTGGTGGTCCTTCACATGAAAGGTTTGAGCACCACTGACATAGAAACATAGGTTTTTTTTTAAATAAAACCTTAGAAGATTTGAAATAGCCTATTCAAAGACTTGAACACATTTTCAAGATTTTTCTAAAATAGCGAGTGCCGCGCTGCAAGCTTGTAGATCTGCTATTTTTCAATAGTTAAAGCACAAATAATGCGCTCCCAGTCTAAACGGGTTAAACCCCCTCCCCCTATGAAGAACATTCTTGGGGGGGGGGGGGGGGGGGGGGGGGGGGGGCCTTGTACCCAGGGCCCAGAATGTGGTGCCACACCCCTGAGAGTACAGGACAGACGGGCTGCAGTGAAGTGCATTTCCAGCAGGGTTAAATGAAAACAGAGCATCTGTTTACTGCCGCTCAAATCGTGAATCTAACCGTTTGGCAATTTTTTTTACTCTCTTGGCCCAGACAAACATGTTGTTCTCTTAAAGGAGCTTAAAATGCCAGCCTGCGGTCTCTCTCTCTCCATATAAGAGAGAGAGAGAGAGGCACAACTGCTAAGGCCAGTAAAAAAAACTCACGTAGGCTAAAAGTCTGCACTAAATGTTCTCCCTTCTCTCTTTCTCTTTTCTCTTTCTCTGTCCTGCGTTGTCTCTTTTGCACAAGCTTTCTCCCTCTCTGCCATTCTGTCTTCCTGTATCAGTGGTGTAAAGTAACTAAGTACTTAAGTGCTGTACTGTACAATTTTGAGTTATTTGTACTTTACTTGAGTATTTCCAATTTCCAATGCTTTCACTTCTACTCCACTACATCTCGGATCCAAATATTGTACTTTTACTCCATTTGAAATCCTTAGTTACTAGTTACTTTGCAGATATAAATTATAATATTAAAAACATACATAAACCACTTTAGCCCTATTTCATACCTTGGCTATGGGACGCGTTGTGAGCTTCTGCTAGTTTCAAACATTTTGTACTTTTACTTTTGGTACTTTAAGTATATTCTAATGCCAAAAGTTTCATACTTTTACTCAAGTACATTTTGGATTCTGGACTTTTACTTGTAACGCAGTATTTCCACATTGCAGTATTGATACTTTTACTCAAGTAAAACATTTTAGTACTTTTTTCCACCACTGTCCTTTATAAATCCATTTCTCTCTCTCTCTCTCTCTCTCTCTCTCTCTCTCTCTCTCTCTCTCTCTCTCTCTCTCTCTCTCTCTCTCTCTCTCTCTCTCTCTCTCTCTCTCTCTCTCTCTCTCTACCCATATCGACTCCCCTTAAAGGACCACTTCACCTCTGGGACAACCAGATCTTATGTTATTGTTGTTTGGGACACGATCAACACAAGTAATTATTTTGTGTTCAATCTGTGTCTTTAGATATTTTAGTATTTCAGCATGCTACAACTGGTCATATGATGCATCATATGGCCAGTTGTTGCATGCTGTTGCATGCTGAAATACTAAAATATCTAAAAACACAGATTGAACACAAAAAAAAAAAAACTCTTGTGTTGATCGTGTCCCAAACAACACTCAAATAAGATCTGGTTGTCCCAGAGGTGAAATGGTCTTTTAAGGTAGTGTTTCCTCGCACAGCCCTAACCTTATAACCATAACCTTAAGCCTAACCCAACCAGGCGTAATTAGAAGGCTTTTTATAAGCTCTGAAACCCTGCCTTGCTACCACAACACGGAGGCTCTGCCAGGCACAGCCCTCACTGCCATCAGCAGGGCTGGACTTCTGTACAGTAATACAGTTGTTTCAGCACTCCTACAATACATTAACCCATTCAGAACGGGTACACATTATTGTGTATCATTATTTTATGCTTTATCTATTGAAAAATAGCAGATATACAAGCTCACAGCGCGGCACTCGGTGCCGCGCTGTGAGCTTGTATATCTGCTATTTTTGAAAAATCGTGAAAATTAGAATTTTTACCCGATTCTATAAGTGTCTTTTGAATCCTTCTAAGATTTTTTGAAAAACCCTATGTTTCTATGTCAGCAATCTGGCCAGCCATCGTCAAAGAAAAGGTCCGTTTCACTTAAATGGAGCTCAGTTAGTCTGTTCTTGAGAGACTACTATGTCAGTGGTTCTCAAACCTTTTCATGTGAAGGACCCCCAAAATTATATTTATTTGGCCACGGACCCCCATCTCAAAATATTTAGTTCCAGGGACCCCCCAGAAGCAAAATTTGAGTTGCAAACGTTTGCTTTGAAAACACATATTCAAAGATTTGCACACATTTTCACGACTGTGCCGCGCTGTGAGCTTGTATATCTGCTATTTCTCACTGGTTAAAGCATTCAATAATTCTAGGCCTAAATGGGTTTTAAAATCAGTTGCATCATGGGAATGTTGAACCATGTCTAATCAATGTCGTATAGTCATATATTATTTTTATATCACCAGCCTAACTATTTTTTTTACAAGGTAGAGAAAATTGTTAAAGCATACCGAATATTATGATTTGAAGTAGGGCATTAATGGAAAAGTCGACTCAGGCGACTTCATTACACAAGTTGACTCCCACCAGAGAAAGTTGAAAGTTGAAGTCGAAAAAAAGAAATACTTTCTATTGTGAGAATAGCAGATCTACATGCTCACAAGAGCATGTAGATCAGCTATTTTCACAATTTCTGCCTCTATATATTTGACAATTTGGACAATGTTTAATTTGTCATTTTAGAGGTATTAAAAAGTCCTTAAATTGTCACTTTATAAATGTGCAGATACCCTCTATACACTTAAACTTTATGTTGGTTTGTTTACTGTTGAGTGAGAAAACAGTGTTTCACATTAAGTTAATCATCTAAAAATCATCCAAAATAATTGGGGGGGGGGGGGGGGTCGTGTGTGATGTGATGACGTCATCAAACGATAAAGTAGACTTCATCTCAACTTTTTACTGAGTCGAGTCAACTTGCAAAAGTCACGTCGTCGTTAATGTCCTAATTTGAAGTTAAAAGCTCTTTGTTGAGCTCATCGTTGAGTCATGTCATAAAACCCACGAATAAATTATTAAACTCGTTCAGCATAAATAGTACACTGCATATTACGTGGTACAAGCTTTGGATTTCAATTAGTCAAAAAATAAAAATCACTTTTGTGCATTTAAGATCAGATCCTAAAAGTCAATTTGATGTCAATTTTTTTTAAACGGGGGACGGCCAAAATGTGGAATACTGATTGATATTCAAAAGATAAAGTGCTTCACTCCATAACAAAAATATAATAATAAAAATAATTGTACCATTTCTAACAAACTCAAAGACCGGCAAGCAAAACGTTTGTAAATTGATTTTGTTAACACAAACACTGAAGCATTAATAAAACACTAATCAATTGTAAAAACTATGCATCAAACAACACTGTTCAATGGAAATGCACTGAGGTTAAAGTAACAGGATACAATATTAATTAAGAGCACCAATAATGAAGTAACGTAGAAGTCGCCATCATCCATAAATATAGTACCAGGAAAGTAAATAATAATACAGAGAAATGAACCAATTACAATAATCTTAAGTCACCCACGCATCAGCTGTTTTACTACTCATTCGTTTTTTCAGATTTTCACTTTTTTTCCAGTCTTCTCCAGCTAAATATAGGTTTTCCCTTCGTCTTTGTAAAAGATTACCAGTAATGACATTAACACTTGAAACCACATATACTTATTTGACGGGGGTCCCCCCAGGGATCTGTACTTGGTCCGCTCCTTTTCCCCCCTCTCTACACCAAATCTCTGCCCGCAAAAAATAGCCAAAGTAAAAGCTCACAAAACCGTTTGCAGCGCAACCCGTTGTGAGCTTGTAGATCTGCTATTTTCACTGAAACGTTTGCCCCACACTATAGGGAATCATGTGGTTTAAGGTCATTCATACGTAGACATTTGTTTTGAATAGAGGAGTTAGTTGTAAAGTACAGTCCACGTTCACAAGCAGCGAACATCGTTGTTTTGAACAGATATCCATTTGCTTGTAGAATGGAAAGTGTGTCAGGCCCCCGTGTGATGAAGCCTGTTCCACGTGTCGGGTGTCGTTTTGCTTGTGGAATAGAATGTGTCTCGGACCCCCCGTGTTCCACTCGTCGGCTGTTCAAGTTGAGAACCGGGGGGGGGGGTCTCCTCTGCAATGGCGTTCCTCTGTGATGTGTGATGCATTGTGGGTACTCTTCGTCATAGTCCACATCAGCCAGGGAGATGGACAGGTGCCATTTTTGTGTGAGGTCTGTGGGGAGGACCCCTGGGGTCCGGGGACAGCAGGGGCCAAAGACACCCACAAACAACCCACCCTGAGCAGTCTTCTTTTTTTGGGCCCCCCCCCTGTCCCGTCCCGTTGGGGGAGGAGGGGCCTTCCTTCTGGGCCCTGGAGACGGGCTACACAAAGTTATTGGTGAGCTGCCTCTGGTGTTCAAATAGATCCTCCACCTCTGCACTGTACGCATCTCCTACAGGAAGACAACAACATAGATAGATAGATAGGTACCTTTATTATCCCAAGGGGGAAATCAGTTGCCCAGAGGCAGCACAGCAGTATAATAAGGTTATTTACAAAGTTACAGAGAAGTAAGAAGAAAAAATAAAAGAAACAAGAACAGAGTACAGTAAAGAGCAAGGTACATCAAGAGAGTGAACGAATAATATATGAATATAATTATGTACATAAAGTGTCCTTAAGCACAACTATCAAAATAGTACAGTGTCTAAATCAAAGTGCCCATAGCAGTCAATGCTTGTTAGTGCAACTAGCAATGACTAGTCTTTTGCATCAAAAAAAGTACAGTGTCCAAAACAAAGTGACCATAGCAGTCAATGTTAGTTAGTGCAACAAGACCAACATACGTGATTGAAGCCACGTAACACTGAGGAACAGGGGCGTGCAGAGAGAGGGGACTGCCCGTAAGTCCTACATCTCATTAGTCCTACATTGGTTAGGGTTAGGATCAGGGTTAGGTTTAGGCAGAGTAGCATTCACCAGGTTAGCGTTCACCAGCGTCGGCAGGTTAGCATTCACCAGGTTATGCTGATGAGAATGTTAGAGAGGCAGGGGCTGACATTTCGAAGGGCCTTTTGGTGATAATATCGAAAATAGCAGACTTGTGAGCTTGGAGGTCGGCTATTTTCGGTGCTTGATAGCACACTGAACCAAGCACAATCAAGTGAATCCTGGAGATGTGGCGTAACGGAATGGATTTCTACACAGAGAGGGCAATTCTTTCAACATAAGATGCTGCACTCAAGTTCAGGAGAGTTTGGACAAGGCAATTCTCTTGAATGCTGCCTTCAGGTATGGCATGGAAAAGATGGCATCTGCATTTCTTTCACCATAGTGAAAAGAGTTTGGAGAAAAGATTGCATCACAGCTCAATTAGAGCAAGCCTATAGTATATAGTTTACGTTTTATAATGAGCATGCAGCTGGAAACATCGACAATAATCATTTACAGCTTAACATGTACATTAAGCATCGTTGCATCAACTTCACTTCACCAGTGTGCAAGGCGCCTGCTGGATTTATATATGTATACTGTACTGTATACATGTATTACTTATAGTCCACTCAGCATCTGCAGTTTAAAGTCTGCAAGATACAACTGTTTTGGATCAATAGCCCCATCTGTGACATCCTCCTATGCTGTATTATGAGCTTCATTGAAAGGATAATCCCTTGAGATGTATCATCTCATCCTTGTTACAAAAATACAGAAAATACAATAGACAGAACAATACAACAAATACATCCATGCATACTTCAACGAAGACATTTGACAAAAACCAAAACAAACTAAAGCAAAAGCAGGCAAGAGTTACAGCGTGACACAATTGCTGCAGGTCGCAATAACAGACATGCACATTTAATGTATCCATGAAATCTAAATGAGCAGGACATACATGCACATACAGTAGCAAGCATAAGCCATACCCTTACAAATACAAAGAATACAGACAAGCACAATATGATTCTGTAGATGCAGGTGACACAAAGTATTAGCATCCAGCATATGATAGGATAGGATAGGGGTCCAGACAAAACTATTTCTGGCCTATTTCCCAACATCGCATAAAAAATGTAAAGGCAGTCCAGAGTTTCAGTTATGTCTTTGGCAAAGACGGAGTTGTAAAATGTAAAAACGGCTGTGAAACATCCATTTAAATCAGTTTTTTCGGGCGCCGTGCCAAAATTGTAACTCAGAAGTGTGATCCTCATCTGCTGCTGATCAGAAGGCACTTACTGTATGATACCGTATATATATATTTAACTAAGATGGTGGACAGGATTTTCATTTTAACCGAGGACAAGAATATCAGTTTAGAAAAACATCCAGTCAAGGCATTGGTTGACCTCCATGAGGCCCTCCACTTTTCCTTAAACACTAAACATCTTAAAGTGGGTTCCAGACGATACGTGGTCACCGCCTCCTAGGCGCCGTACAGACATCTGCGTCACTCATCATCATCTTATCGTCTGAGAATGGCCACTGGGGGCGCCGTACTAATGCATTCTCAATGCAAGGTTGTTTGGTGTTTTGTCGTTGCCGTGTCTCTTCAAGAGCGTACAGGCTGCGGTTGAGCTTGAGACACGGCAACGACAAAAAACCAAACAACCTTCCATTGACAATGCATTAGTACGGCGCCCCCAGTGGCCATTCTCAGACGATAAGATGACGATGCGTGACGCACATGTGTGAGCGCGGCCCTAGTAATTCATTTTCAATGAGAGGCGGGCGGCTAATTCGGCCGCGCAGAGAATTTTAGAGGCGGCGAGGCGAGCGGGCGCAGTCCTGTGAAAATGCCCACGAGCGTGCTCGTTCGTGCATGCGCACGCAGGCGGCGAGAGATGAGTTGTGTTCATCTTTGTGAAATACCGTGTGGCGTTTACTCACTGAGCGAGTGTGTTTGTGTCTCACCGCGGCACGGCCGCCGCTGATCCTGGCGGGAGCCCTTGCGGCAACCGCTGCTCATCTGAAGAGCCCTTTAGCCAAAAATAGCGGATCCTGCTTTGTATTTGTGTTCTTGACTACCTACGTGACGGTGTAATGTATGTTGTACTTTCTATTAGCTCAACAAAATACCGTATTAAGTCATTCACTGCCAAGAATATAGTATGTAACCAAACCACCAACCACTACCAGCTATCTTTAATAATAATAATAGCTGTGATTTATATAGCGCTTTTCTTAGTACTCAAAGTCGCTTTAGTTTTTCCTTACCTATTCAAGTAATCACAGAATATGTTTATATTTTTCGATCCATCGCCCAATCGATCGCGGACACACTCTCTGTGCTTCCGTGGAAAAAAAGGCAAGACGTTTGGGCCATGCGTTCGCAGAGAAAAAGGCATTTCCGTGAAAAGATTTAACAGGAAACAAACGGAGATCTGGATTTCCGATGACGTCATGTGTTTTGGTGGGGCTATGATGCAAATGTTTTACACCAGATGGAACTGTTCGCTAACTTGTGAATCCCCCCCTCCAAATAAAAAAATGCGTGAAAAATGTGATTGGGGGTTAGGTGAAAAGACGTGTTTTGCTCACCTGCGTGGCATCCGTACATGTACGCTCTCTGGCCGTCGTACTTGCATCGACACCTCATCACGTTGTTCATGAAGTCTGACTCGGCCATGTCCAGCGACGGGTTCACCTCCACCTGTCAATCACATACGTACAGTACATACAGTATGACCTTCAGTTTACACTACAGATTACAGTTTAGGCATTTAGCAGACGCTTTTAATCCAAAGCGATTTACAATAAGCAGGTAATCAATTAAGCAAGATAATATGTCAGTACATCAACAACAAATGTATAGGGATATCAATCTAGAAAAATAAATATAGGTCGACCACGCACCTAATCAGTAAAAAAAAAAAAAAAAAAAAAAAAAAACGTTTCTAAAACCTAAAAATGCTATCTAGCTTCATGTATGGTCATTGAAGGAAGGGGAGTGTTACAGTAGTGCTATGGATTTAGGTGGAGTCTGAAGAGGTGAGTCTTCAGTCCACGGTGGAAGCTAGGGAGTGAGTCTGTAGTTCTAAGTGCGACAGGGAGTTTATTCCACAGTTTTGGGGGCCAGGAGGGCAAATTGTCTAGGACGAGTGGATTTTTGTCCTGGGGTTTTTAGCGAGGGTTCTGTCAGCATCCCTGTGTTGGCTGATCTGAGTGAACGGGTGGGGTTGTAGGGGTTGATCAGGGTTTGGAGGTATGGAGGTGCCATACCTTTGGCTGCTTTGAAGGTCAGCATCAGTGTTTTCTAGTCACTTAAGCCCGGATCAGAGTCTACGGTGGAGAGCTAGCCACCGCAAATTTGAGGTGGAAAGCTTTCCACCTCAAGTCAGAAAATAAGTGCAGGCATCATAGTCACGGCCCACGGTGAAGTCCTTTACCCCGTCTAGACCGGTTCAGGTCGACCAATCAGTGAACGGGGTGTAGAGCCTGTCTGTCTGACAGTAAAAACAGACAGATGTGTTGGGACTCGCGGTGGAAAGCTCTCCACCGCGAGGAATGATGTAACGTTGTAGTTTCATGGCTCAAAAAGACTCGAAAAGACTACACCGCGGTGGAAGGCTATCCACCGCGGACCCGACTATGATCCGGGCTTTACCAAAGGCAATCACGTATGACCTTCAGTTAACTCTGGTTACAAGCAGACTGAAGGCTCATCATTGTTTAGACCTCATTACAGACGGGTGACCTTCTGACTTTCAGCCGCTTTACTTCATCCCCACCACAAGACTGGTTTAATAGAGAGGGGAGTTTATCATTTTATTGTTCCCCCTTCCATCCAATATCTCCAGCTGGCCAGACGCGCAGAGAAAACAGGAATAATGCCGACATCATGCTCTGTCCACAACACGCAATGAGAAAGCCATTTGAAATAAAGATGGGTTGGATGTCAAATTGTTAGCAGGACCGTTATTAAAAGGCACTCGTGGGCTGGTATTGTTTTTATAGTCCATCCCGTTTCTATGTCCATAAAAAGCCGGATGGCTTTTCCATACCGTATGTCCAATTGTGAAGATAATAAATACAGCGTTCTCTCCCTTATGGATTTCACATTGGAAAATGTTCCGTGTGCTGTACGACATGTGATTCTCTCCAACGTGGGGTCCGCGGGGCACTCCGGGGGGTCCTTGAGGGGGTTCCAGGGGGTCCCCAGCAGCTAAATGGTTGATAGTTACGAACCAAGGATCCTCAAAGGATCCCTTGATGGGACTCTTTGTGTCTCCATAGGGAACCACTGCTGCATGGTCATCAAATTATTGGCTTAGAAATGCGACAAAAACTACAAGATATTTCCATGAATTCAAGTCACCATGGGGTGAGTAATTCTTATAGAGGGTACAAATTAAACCAAATGGACCCGTTGTTTCCATTTGTACACTCTCAGGGCTCTATTTTGATTGTCTTAAAGGAGTAGTTCACCCCCAAAATGACTTTTTTTTCTATTGATTACTCAGGCCATGGAGAGTAGAGTTCAATAATATTTTTTGGTTTTTGTCACATTCCTAAGAGAAAATTTTGATTCGAGTAAATTTACCTCCATTGATTCCGGATGGGGACCCGTTTCGAAACGGGTCACCATCCGGAATCAATGGGGGTAAATTTATTGTTATCACATTTTAGTCTTAGGAATGTGACAAAAACCAAAAAATATTATTGAACTCTACTCTCCATGGAGTAATCAATAGAAAAAAAGTCATTTTGGGGGTCCGGTTCAACTACAAAATGATGTCACTCGCATCTTCTGAAAAGCATTAGCCCGAATTAGAGTTCGGAAAGCTGGACGTCAGAATGTCGGAACTCTCCGACGAACAGTTCGGTGGTCGGAGACAGTATGGACAGGCCTTTAAGTTAAGGCATAAGAGCTGGTACTTAAGAGCATTGGTTCTCAACCTTTTCAGGCCGTGACCCCCAAAATAATCATATTTTAACTGGGGACCCCCCCACACCCTGACGAGCACTAAGAGTTGAGGCGTTACATTTTGTATAACACGGTTCTATTGTGAAAATAGCAGATCTACATGCTCACGCTTGTGAGCATGTAGATCTGCTATTTTCACAATTTCTGCCTCTAATATTTGACAATTTGACCAATGTTTAATTTGTAATTTTAGAGGTATTAAAAAGTCTTTAAATTGTCACTTTAGAAATGTGCAGATACCCTCTATACGCATAAACCTTATGTTGTTTTGTTTACTGGTGAGTGAGGAAAACTATGTTGCCCATTAAGTTAATCATCTGGGGACCCCCCAAAATAATTTGGGGACCCCACTGGGGGTCCCGACCCACAGGTTGAGAACCACTGCTTAAGACGATCAGAGAGTTTAAAACCATATCAAATGGGGTTTTGTGGCCAAACTGGGGGTCCTCGACATGAAAAGGTCTGAGAATCACTGCTGTCTCACCGTACGGTATAGGCCAGGGGTCTTCAAAGTTCTCAGGCCAAGGACCCCTTAGTCGAGAGAGAGATGAAGCAGGGACCCCCTACAACCCATAGATTCCATATAGTTTCATTGTTTGACAACACAATCATCAGTGTAATTTGGATTCATGTCAATTTGTGTTTTCAGATATTTAACCACTTGAACCGTCGATACTTAATACATTTGACCTTTCACTCTGCACTTGAACTTGTACTTTTCCCCCTCTATACACCAAACATATTTGCCGAAAGTTTTTTTTGGCTACATTTCTCAGAATATGGACGCTAGGGTTCAAGTGGTTAAAGGAAAAAAAAAAAGCTTCTATCACACAAAAATTTGGAGGACTCCCTGTAGTAACTCTGAGGAGGACCCCCTAGGGGTCCCGGACCCCCTGGTGAAGACCTCTGTTATAGGCCAAGGAAAGACAACTGCATGCAACTCACCGCAAAGTGTTTGAGCAAACACAAGCCCTCCATAAACTCTTTTATAACTCCTTGTGGGAACTTGTGTAACGCGTGTACAAAGTCACTGTCTCTCTCTCTCCACACACAGAAAATGACAATTCACAGCGGCGGCAGCGGCGGCGGGCAGGGGCGTCACAAGGGGTAGGAAAGTGGGACTGAGTTACTAGGGCCCAAGGTGGTGGAGGGGCCTTAATTATTTTATACTTTAGCTATATTGAAAAATAGCAGAATAGCAGAAGCTCACAGCGCGGCACTCAAGAGCTTGTAGATCTGCTATTTTTTGAAAAGTCGTGAAAATGTGTGCAAATCTTTGAATATATGTATTTTTTTAAAGCGAACATTTGTAACTCAAATTTTGCTTCTGGGGGGTCCCTGGAACTAAATATTTTGAGATGGGGGTCCGTGGCCAAATACATATAATTTTGGGGGTCCTTCACATGAAAAAGTTTGAGCTCCACTGACATCGAAAAATAGATTTAAAAAAAAAAAACCTTAGAAGGATTTGAAATATTCAAAGATTTTCATGATTTTTCAAAAATAGCAGATCTACAAGCTCGCAGCGCGGCACTCGATGCCGCGCTGTGAGCTTGTATATCTGCTATTTTTCAATAGTTAAAGCACAGGGGCCCCACAGTGAATCCTTGTACCCGGGGCCCAGAATTTGGTGCGACGCCCCTGGCGGCGGGGTATATGGTTACGCAATCCTTAAAACCTGGGGGTCGTGGAGTTCAAGCCGTCAACACAGCGTCTCCAACCCTGATTACGGGGAGGTCTTTGGTTGTGCAACACATTTGCTCCCAACGTTGCACCACAACACAGGTATGCAATAATAAGGAGCGATTTGACTCAAATTGAGGAGTATAGCGCCGGAGCTATAGTTGCGCTCTAAGCTGTGTTTGTGTGTCTGCAATGGCCTCCTATTCTCAGCCATTCTGTGTGTGCCATTCACATTGTGCTAATAGTCTGTTATTTGCAGAGCATAAGTTCCATAAACCTGCTGATACGACCAATTGTGTTAATCCGGTCTGGTGATAACACTGAGAGGCCATTTACTCTAATAGCCGCTCTGTAAACGACTACACCCTCTTTAAGTAAAGGTTACAAACAGCTACCAGAGAAGCACAAGTCAAAATTACACTTAAAAAAAAAGGAGTAAACTTTGAAAAACAAACGCATGAAGAAGAAAATATGGTCTCCTTATTTTCTTTCTTAAAATTACAACGTTGGGACGTTTTGAGTGCACGTTACGTGCAAGGCCTGTCGCAAGATGCTGGAATGTTGCTCGGTGAGAAAGTGGCTATAAAAATAAAAACAGGGCAGGAGAAAATTCCTTGGTGGCAAATTAGCCGTTTCTAATGGACGGGGGGATGGGTGGGGCGTGGTGGGGGGTGGTGGGGGGTGTTTGACTAAGGGGAGGCCGTGGTTAATTGGAGGTATAATTGGGGTGTTTCATTAGCTCATGCAGGGTGGTTCAAGGGCAGCGGCGTGCAGAAACTTTCTGTAAAGTTTCTCCTGGATGAGAAAAGTGGAGGCATCATCAATGACTTTACTGGATACTGTACTTACCAGGGACGTGCTGGGCCCCTGATTCAGCCTGGGAAAAAGAGTTGGAGAGGCCCTCATTGCGTGCTATAGAGAGAGATCTCTCTCTCTATAGCGCTGCTGCTACTCAAAGATTTGCCATTTCAGATCATGACAAGTGACAAGCCAGTGGGCCAATTGCATGACTTATATTTCATCGTTGTCGGGTGGAAACCTTGTATGTCCAAAACCGTTTGTTTTGTATTTATCATTTAAAAAATGATTTAAACTAGTGAAAACAGCCGATCTACAAGCACACAACGCCTCGCACCGCGAGGCGTTGTGTGCTTGTAGATCTGCTGTTTTCACTACTTGTGCAAACAGTTTCATTTTTACTTTTGTGCAAATGTTTTCCTAATGGGAATGGCCGGAACGGCCGGAATGAACCGGCCTTTTCGGGAGTTGTCCCGCTTTTCCCAATGGCCAGCACGTCCCTGGTACTTACTGTACATGAAAGAACACAGCCAGAGACAGGGACGTGCAGAGAATGTTACAGAGGCAGGGGCTGACATTTCTAAAAGGGCCTCTTGTTGAAAATATCAAAAGTAGCAGACCTCCAACGCGTTGTGATCTTGGAGGTCGGCTATTTTCGGTGCTTGATACCACATCCAACTAAGCATAATTAAGTCAATACTGGATACCCGCTGTACGCATGGATTTCTACACAGAGAGGGCAATTCTTTCAACATAAGATGCTGCATTCAAGTTCAGGAGAGTTTGCCCAAGGCAATTCTCTTGAATGCTGCCTTCAGGTATGGCATGGAAAGAGGGGCATTTGCATTTCTTTCACCATAGTGAAAAAACGGCATTTGTGGTCTGGAGAGGGCACTTTTAACAGACAGATAAAAGGGCAGGGGCTCAAGCCCCCTTTAATGTCTATGTGTGCACGTGCCTGAATTCCAACATTAAAATCTTTGCCTCCTCACTTGCTGCGATGAAATTGGTGACCCGTCAAAATACGTGACGATTGCATAGACATCACACAACGTCAGTGTCAGAATGTAAATCATTGCGGTTTGTTTTATTGGATAGAGTTCAACCTATAGCGGTGTTTAGGCCACATCATTTAAAGACCTCCATGTAAAGTTATGTAAAGTCCACGCAGGATGGTCACATATTTCAGCAGGTCAGTTTCACAGTGACATCGCCATGCTGGAGGACAGGAGACGGTGGAAGCGAGGAGGCAGAAATGTAAGTATTGGAATTCAGCTAAAAAGAGAGCCACCTCAGTGGCCATGTGGTTAGAGCGTCCGCCCTGAGCCTGGGAGGTCGGGGTTCGATCCCAGCCGGATCAAACCAAAGACAGTGAAATGCCGCTTGGCACTCAACACCCCTTAGCATGGGGGTAAGTCCCTGTGTCATACTAGCATCATGTCTACGGGGTGTACTTATACATCAAGCTGCCTCACACTGCAGTAACATGACATAGGTTCCTGCCTTATGGGCCTCATGCCTCTGCAAGGATTACTTACTTAAAGAGAAGTAAGAACGAGAGAAGAGAGACAGAGAGAGTTTGTGTTTTTCCAGTACTGCATCCTTTGTTCTCAAGCCCACAGTCACTCTGCCAATGTCATGTTCTTTCTCCTTCTGTCTCTAAAGTCACACATCTACTGTGTGGTGTCTCTAGACCTCCTGACCTCAGCACTTCTTCTTTCAACTTTCTCTCTCTCTCCTCCATAGTCTCTCCATTCATCTTCTTCTCCCTCCCTCCCTCCCTCCTTCTCTCTCTTCCTCCCCTCTGTACGCCTACACAGTGCATAACTGTGGCATGGTGCCACTTTATAATTATGCCCTTTTCTAAGCGCTTAAAATACACCTAGTGTGTGCGTGTGTGTGTTGTGTGTGAGTGTGTGCGCGCGCGTGTGTTTGATATGCCCATTACGGGCAAATTATACGAGGCTGCGTCCAACACGCAGGGAAGTGTAACTTTACTGTAGAAGTGCAGTTAGCGGAGGTGCAGATTGGTAAGGTAGCAGCAGCAGTAATTAACGCACACTGCAGCCCTCCTTCTCTAGTGGCTGGTGGGAGGTAATTGGCCAGCATGCTAAGATCTGAGAGCTGCGCTCCGTACCGTGGCATGCTGGGATTAGTAGTGTTGGGAGCAGCGATGCATGGGGGGGATAATGGGAGATGGAGTCCTTTGATGTGTGCTGGAGCTGTTGCCCACAGTGACACAACTGGTTGACAACAGGACATGGTAATGACAGGGTGAAAGGGGGGGGGCATGGGAATATGGTGAGAGGAGATTCTGGGTGTTGGACTAAATGAGTAAATGGTGCATTTATATACTGTAGCGCCCCTTTATCCAAGGCGCTTTACAGAGAGTGTGCATTACATTCACCCATTCACACACACACACACACACACACACACACACACACACACAAACACATTCAATACCATTCACCCATTCACACACGCACACCCATTCATACACCGATGGCAGAGGAAACCGTTAGAGATGGACCGATTGCAAAATTCTTGGCCGATACCGATCCTCCGGTTTTATGAAGGTCTGACCTGCCAAAACCGATCTTTCCGATAGCGATTTCTTTAGCTAAGAACTAGAAAATAGGGTTGCTCAAATACCCTTTTTTCAGGCCAAGTAGGCCTACAAGACATACTTCAATTTGAGTACAAATAAGCTAGAAGAACACTAATGCCAAATCAATCACAATAGTACAATATCCAAAAACACAGACAATATCCAGTCTAATATGACCGTCTGTTTTTTTTTCTCCTTCTTTTTGGAGACGACATTGACACAGGATTATGGAATATATCCTTACATTGCAGTAATCAGCACCATCTGTATTCTGTAGGCTGCCACTAAGTAGACTGGCTGCTACTTGCTAATGTTTACTTTAGTCACAGGACCAGAGCATCATGCTGTGCAGTGCCATAGACACAATTGGCATACAACCGGTTTTATGTCAGTGACCTGCCAATCACCGATTCGGCCGGTTTGATATGATACCTGCCGATTTTTGATATTGGCCGATACCGATGTCCATCCCTAGAAACCATGCAAGGCACCAACCTGCTCACCGGGAGCAACTAGGGGTTCAGAGTCTTGCTCAAGGACTCTTCCTCCACACTAACTCTGGGGGAGAGCCCAGGATCGAACTGATGGGAACCCTTCGTGTTCTAAGACGCCACACTGCCGACTAAGATACACTCAGAGCACTACCAAGCAAAAAAGATATAAAAAGATTTAACACAGAGAGAGGGTTAAAATGGACCCTTTACTGGTCCGCGTTTATACTGCATACATTAGTAAGACGCCTCAGGGCGACATGCGACCAGGTCGCGCCAATTCTTGGCCATCTGTGTGTGGCCTCCATACGATATGGGCATTCCTGTTAGATATGGGCTTAATATTGATGACACCAGGGAACTCCATGTATGGGCATAAAAGAGATTCTGTTAGTGTGACATCACAGTGACATCAGAGCATGATGTCAGAGAGACAAACCCATAGAACCATAGTGTCAGACGTGACAGACAGACAGAGATACATACGGACAAGCTGTGACTGTTCACATACTAAACAATGAACAGAGGCCATTCAAGAAGGGCCTGCAGCTAGGGGGGAGGTAACAATTGCCTTTTGTCATATTTTGTGTTTTGACCTTTACACATGCTGGCTCTGATGGCCGTTGTCCTTGTATGAAAACAGCAGATCTACAAGCTCACAACACGTCGTATCGTGATGTGTTGTGAGCCTGTAGATTGGCAATTTTGGGGACACACGTCACCCGAGTGCAAAAAAAAAATCCAAATCAGACTTTACCGCTATTCTGCTATTCTATCAAATGCATTGAGTGACTAGCCCTGTCACAATTATTACATAATCGTCTAATCGCAATTATTTGAAGTAATCGCAATTATCTTTCATAATCTTCATAATCATTTCCATGTTGAGAAATGTTCATATAGTTTCAAACACTTTCAAAAAGTAGTGGAAATAGCAGATCTACAAGCTTGTGTGAGCTTGTTGATCTGCTATTTCCAATATAAATGTATAAAGAATAAAGTTATTAAATATGCCAGTCATTCCTTTGTATATTTAGGATAATTGTCATATCTGCCCTGTGCAACTTCAAAGCCAAGCGCAGAAATTACATTTTTATTCAGATGCTCCAATTAATCGTCATGTAAAATGTCATAATGGTGACAGCCCAGTGAGTGAGTGCTATACAGTTTGAAACGAGTGTCAGTGCATGCCCTGCCCTCTGACCTGAAAGATGTAGTCTCCTGGCCTGACGTCCGTCACGTCCACCCACTGGCAGTCGATGTCGTGGCGGTAGGTGTCCCAGCAGCCCACCGAGATGCCCTGGTCCCCCATGTTGTAGCAGGAGAACCGCTTCTGGAGACCTGAGACACACAATGTAGACATTTAGACATTTAACAGACGCTCTCAACTCAGAGGGACTTACAATAAGCAAGGACAGCACAAGGTGATACATAGAATAGAAATAGTCATCTAAAACCAGTAAGACTCCCTAATCCAGTGGTTCTCAACCTGTGGGTCGGGACCCCCAGGGGGGTCCACAAATGATTTTGGGGGGTCCCCAGATGATTAACTTAATGTGCAACATTGTTTTCTCTCTGAAGTAACTTTCAGTAAACAAACCAACATAGTTTTAGTGTATAGAGAGGGTATGTGCACATTTAAAAAGTGACAATTTAATTTAATACCTCTAAAATGACAAATTAAACATTGGCCAAATTGTCAAATATTAGAGGCAGAAATTGTGAAAATAGACGATCTACATGCTCAAAACGCCTCGCGTTGCGAGGCGTTGTGAGCATGTAGATATGCTATTTTCACAATACAACCATGTTATACAAAATGTAATGCCTCAACTCTTAGTGCTCGTCAGGGTGAGGGGGTCCCCAGTTAAAATATGATTATTTTGGGGGTCGCGGCCTGAAAAGGTTGAGAACCACTGCCCTAATCGGTAGATAAGTGACTGTCAGGTCGCATGTATACACAAATTGGCCTGTAAGTGGCATTGTACGCAACATCTGTAGGAGCAGCAGCAGTGTCCATTAATGTTGTCTGCAAAAAGCAACCTCATGGTGGCGCTAGAAGAGGGGCATGTGAGAAATCAGGGGCTGGAGGTTGTGGTTTGCCAGCCAAGGAGTGTGTGTGCAAAGTTTGGCATGGATAGGGGCAACGGTGGTGGAGATATGAGTAGGGCCAAAAGTGTGACGTGACGTGACGTGACAGAAACAAAAACAAGTAAAATATTTTTTAAATCAATCCTAAAGAATAGGATGCCAGGTCAACAATGACCTGGATTAGTCAGCACTCAGCATAACATCTAACTATTCATTTAGTGAATGTCTGTCTGTCTGCCGTCCGACCGTCTGTCTGCATGCTGACATCACTGTGTCGCCACCATGGTAACAGCTGCTTGCTGAAACAATGGCCAAATTTGGAGATGAGCATGCTGACATCACTGATAATAAACAGTGGCTAGTGCTATCTAAATTACATTTTAGCCTTTGCATAAGCCTGCAAGGTCATGGAGGCTAGGGTAAGTGCTACACTAAATGCTACGGGCCAAGGTGGAGTGAACAAGAGGTGAGTCTTCAGGTTACGGCGGAAGATGGAGAGTGCGGCGGCGGCAGACACAGGACGATCAATCCACGTTATGGAGGATTTCAACTTTTTATGTCTGACATTCTCTCCCCCTTAAACCCGAGCAGCACTATAGATGCTATACTCTGCGTGACATCTTTATCTTATGATGATAAACGCTGAGGTGAAACCCCTAGAAATAATAAAAACGCAGCTCTCAAAATAAATCGCCTGGCAAACCAGATGCTAATGCCAAAGCGGGGCCTTGCTTTTTACACATCTACAGTACAAAGGTTATAAGGTTTTACACATCTACAGTACAACAGTTATAAGGGTTTATACATCTACAGTACAACGGTTATAAGGGTTTATACATCTACAGTACAAAGGTTATAAGTGAAGCACAGATATTCACTGTCCTACATCGGCAGCAGAGATGGTGTGTGTGTGCGGGGTGGGGGGAGGAGAGTTTTATGAATGGTGGTGGCAGGGGTCGACACTAAGGTCTCAAAGGCATTTGCCTATCGGGCAAGTACAGGTCATGTTCTACTTGCCCAAAGGTCATGCCCACTTGCCCGAAAAGTAAATCGAATTATCCATTATAAAATGATAGATAAAATTTGATTTACTTTTCAATTTAACACTTATTTTGATTTACTTTCTGAGATTTGTCCAAAAACCTACACAGATATGTTTGCATATGACTATGGGTTCACACCTATTTTATATTTTCAAGTGTAGCAACAGTGAAAATTATAGGTAAACAGTGCTCTTATTTGACATTCCACAGACCAGAAGACAGAGCAATCTGACCACGTTCAGGTGTTTGGACAGATATCTGGTGTTGTGTTTATAGACGGTTGCGTCCCCTCTGCCCACAGGGGCAGGTGGGCAACCCTTAGTGTCCATAGCCCCATTTCCACTGTAGAGCCTACCGAGAACTAGAACCAGAACTTTTCAGAACCAAGAACTTTCCAGAACCTGTGATGTTCCGGGAACAAGTTCTGCTTCTGTTTCCATATAACCAGAACTAACCAGGAAGGTCCAGAATTGAGAGCAACAGCGCTGCTGGCCCCGCCCATAGGTTCCCAGAACTCAAGTTTAGTTCTACCTCAGGAGCAGGACATAAAAAAGGTTCCTGGAACCTCGTCTGGAACCGGGCCGAGTGCAATGGAAACAAAACCAGAACCCCCAAAAAATAGGTTCAGGTTCTGGAAAGTTCTGGTTCCTCCTTGCAGTGGAAAAGGGCCTAATGCCTGTGATGGTGAACTTACCTTCAGGGCAGTAAGTGTCTTCCAGACAGAAGCTGGCCTTGTGTCCCTCGGCCACCCTGGTTCCATTCAGTGTCAGCAGGTCGTAGTGTGTGAACACCTCGATGCTGTGGTAGTGCCTGGAACAACACCAGACCAGAGAGAGAGGTCACGCGTGAGCTGTGTGAACGCGTGTTGGCCGCGAGCGCGCCCTAGAATGTTAGGTTCTCAACCTCACCAGCCGGACAAAGACTGCTCCCTGCTCGATCGTATTTCACGTTCAACTGATTCCTATGATTATTTATTGAATGAATTGAACACATAGGACCCCAATGGAAACAAGACTGCGAGGACATTTTTGGTGTTATATCTTTAGACCAGAGGTAGGTGAGAGAGAGGATTTATATTTTAAAATCAAATATTGTTTTAAATGTGGTCATTTTAATGAAGTCACCTAATTTGCAACAAATTACATGCTGCACCTAGGTTGAGACTTGGAGTAGAACCGCTGCTCCTACACATGGAAAGGAGTCAGCTTAGGTGGTTTGGGCATCTAGTACGGATGCCCCCCGAGCGCCTTCCTAGGAAGGTCCTCGATGCACGTCCCACTGGGAGGAGACCCCGTGGCAGACCAAAGACCAGATGGAAGGATTAGATCTCCACACTGGCCTGGGAACGCCTCGGTACACTCCCAGAGGGAGTGGAGGAAGTTGCTCATGATAGGGAACTCTGGAAATACCAGTTGGAGCTGTTGCCCCCACGACCCAATTCCGGATAAGCGGTTGAAGATGGATGGATGGACATAATTCTACATTCATTCAAATTCTGAACGTTGACTGGGGAGGGAGTCGGGGAGATAGGTGAGTCTAATGATCGTTATGGCAATGTCCTGCAAAATCAAAATATGTCTGAATTGTTGCTGGTGTTAGGGTCATTAAAATGTATGTTGACATGGCACACTGACTATCTAGAAAATAAATACATGGCACTCAAAAAGGTTGCTGACCCCTGCTTTAGACAAAGTGTTTTTGACTGTTACTTGTTGCTGTTTGCATTTCCGTTTTAACAAAGTATTCAATCAATCGAATTCTTCAGTCGAGGGACAGCCGTCCTAACTGTCTACTGTCACGCACTTGTACTGGCACGTGTGTGCATGTACGCACGTAGTATATGCGTCCATATTGCTAATAGAACACTGGCTCCCTATGGAGTGACCTCACTGGGAGGACGTATGAGCTCCGGGTGTTCAGGGTAACACCTCTCAAAGAGGCCTCGTTTGAGTGCCTTGCCCCGGGCCGTGCCGTTCCACTAGCCGTGTTTACCCTCTGCCGGGGTTGAATGGGGGGCTTTGAGACCACACTCACACACCTACAGGAGTCTGACGTGTTGTTGTAAGAGATTAACTGAGGCGGGCCTGGCCTGCGCTGTGGCCTAGCGTGTCCTTTGTACAACACCCCACTGCCCTGCGGAAGGCATGCAGGCAGCTGGACTTCTGTAGCTCTGCTCTCATTTCCACAGACACGTGCTGCCCGGACGGCTAATGAATCTGGAAGGATGACAGCACTGTTTTTCGGGGAGGCCACCCGGCCGCGCAACGTTTACTGGCCCGCGTTTACGTTCTCACACACAGCTCACCGCTTGTGGCACTTCTAAAATGACTCCTTCTTCTCCCGTGACGACAGAGTCGAGTGTTCGCTCGTCATCTGAGAAACTATTTCACCTGGCTGGCTGACTGGCTGACTGTAATGTAACTGGCTGACTGGCTGGCTGGCTGGCTGGCTGGCTGGCTGGCTGGCTGGCTGACTGACTGACTGACTGACTGTAATGTAACTAGCTGGCTGGCTGGCTGGCTGACTGACTGACTGACTGACTGACTGACTGACTGACTGTAATGTAACTAGCTGACTGACTGACTGACTGACTGACTGACTGTAATGTAACTGGCTGACTGGCTGGCTGGCTGGTTGGCTGGCTGGCTGGCTGGCTGGCTGGCTGACTGACTGACTGACTGACTGTAATGTAACTGGCTGACTGACTGACTGACTGACTGACTGACTGACTGACTCAAGGCCCGGTGGAAAAGTTCCTGAAATGTGTGCAAGTCTTTGAATATTTTGACGCAATTCTATAAATATCCTTCTTCTAAATCAGTGGTTCTCAAACCTTTTCATGTCAAGGACCCCCAAAATTACATGTATTTGGCCGTGGACCCCCATTTCAAAATATGTTGTTCCAGGGACCCCCCAGAAGCAAATATTTGAGTTACAAATGTTCGCTTTAAAAAAAAAGATACATTCAAAGATTTGCTAAACTTTTTTTTTTTTCAGAAATAGCAGATCTACAAGCTTGCGGCGCGGCGCTGTGATCTTGTATATCTGCTATTTTTCAATAGTAAAAGCATAAAATAATTCCAGGTTTTAATTTAATGGTCAATAGCAGACACGGACCCGAGGACAAAATGTCATCTATGTCGGATTAATGGACTGAAAATTCCAGCTGACAAAAGGCTCTTATGTGTTTGATTCCCCCTTCGTCAAACACCACCAACACGCACTCACCAGCGCTGAGGTCACACTTCCAACATGTTTTCCTAACCGTTAAGAAATAATTCACCCTAATTAAATTCGACGCGACTCAATTTTTATTCCGACACGGAGGCAATTATGCCAGCGCGCTGCTGCTGCTGCTTGGTACAATAAGGTTTTGTGCGAGTCACAGGTGTTTGTTGTAAGGATTTGGGGGCAGCCCCCCAGTGCCCCACACACACACACACACACGCACCCACTCTGCTAAACCACACAGCCATGTCTCACCTGTGCCCACATTGCACCAAACCACAGCTTCCACCCGGGAGCACTTTAGACTAGACACAGATTCAACCACAACACCCTGGCAAACACTCACATTAACCCCACAGTGGATCAACCATAACTGCAGGAACATAACACCGCAAATAATGTAACCACTTAAAGGAGTAGTTCACTCCCCTTTTTCTTGCATTCCTATGCCAATAATTTTAGGAGACTCCATCCATCCATCCATCCATCCATCCATCCATCTTTAACGGCTTATCCAGAATCCGGTCTTGAAAAAAGAATTGTGGGTGAACTATACTTCATTTTACAATGGCGTTGTGCAGAATTACAGGCACTTCAAAACGTGTTGCATCATGACGATTGCCTATAGGTGAAAATCAACTATAATGACGGTAAATAGGAAGGTCACAGGTTTGACCCTCTGCTTGCCGTGTCAAAGTGTCCTTGAGCAAGACACTTAACCCCAACCCCTCCCCCACGGCCCCACCCTATACCCTGTGTGCTCATTTGAGCCATCTGAGCAGCCATCTGCTGGCTGAAGCAGTAAAAGTCCTCCCCTTCCTCCCAGAGGGACCATCAAAAAAAAACTTTTCATTCCATTTACCTAAACCAGTGGGGTTCAACCTCTTCCATGTCAAGGTCCATTATCTATTCTGCATTTGAGCCACAGATCACACTTTGATGAGTTGTCTATTATTATTCAGAAGTTTTAATATTTTGTTATCTTTGGATAACGATTTTGTCCACAATTCCATGCTGTACCATAGGAGAGATAACAGGCAAACGTTGATCAAAATAGCAATTCTTCTACATTCTCTAATTGTGTAGACTTCTTGTGAGTTAAGTAACGCAGATGTTTAACAATAATTTAACTCTTGAGAGCGTAAAATGAAACCAAATGGACCCTTCAAGAGTTCAAGGTCTATAATAAGGGTCCATTTGGTTACCAACACTCCATCATCACCACTGACCTAAACCAGGGGTCTTCAACAGGGGGTCTGGGACCCCTAGGGGGTCCTCAGAGTAACTGCAAGGGGTCCTCCAAATCTTTGTGTGATAGAAACCTGTTTTTTCCCCCTTTTTTATATCAACCACTTGAATCCTAGCGTCCATATTCTGAGAACTTTAGCCAAAAATAGCAGATCTACAAGCTCACAACGCCTCGCAGCGCGAGGCGTTGTGAGCTTGTAGATCTGCTATTTTTGGCAAAGAGCTTTGGAGTGGGAAAAGAGCAGACTAAGTACACTGAAAGGTCAAGTTTATTGACAGTTCAAGTGGTTAAATATCTGAAAACCTACACCCACATGAATTCAAAATACACTGATGATCGTGCTGTCAAACAATGAAACTATATGGAATCTATGAACAGGTTGTGGGGGTCCCTGCTTCATCTCTCTCTCAACTAAGGGGTCCCTGGTCTGAAAAGGTTGAAGACCCCTGACCTAAACGATGCAAAAACTCCAACTCCCACGAGCCTCTGCTGCTGCAGTATAAAAGCTCTTTCTTTACCTGTGTCCAGCTCCCTAACCCTAAAGGGCTGTCCAAGCATCCATACTGTCTCCGACGAGCAGCTTTCCCAACTCTAATTCAGGGTCATGCTTTTCAGAAGTTGCGTGTGACATCATTTTGTAGTTGAACCGGAACCTTTCCGATGAATAGTTCAGTATGGACAGCCCTTAATCCTAAACCATGCAGAACTCCAACTCCCATGAGCCCCTGCTGCAGCAGTATAAAACGTTGTTGTCAGGTGGAAACCTTGTATGTACAAAACCGTTAGTTTTGTATTCATCATTTAAAAAAAATGATTGATTTAAGATAGTGAAAATAGCTGATCTACAAGCACACAACGCCCTAGCACCGCGAGGCGTTGTGTGCTTGTTTTCACTAGTTTTGTGCGACAGTCTTGTGTGATGAAGCAGGGCTTTACTTTTACGGAAAAACGTACAAATGTGAAACTTGGGAGATACGAGGTTTCTGTCCGACGGTGACGAAAAGCTCTTATTACCTGTGACACTGGTGCCATGTCCAGCTCTCCCGCGTGGCCCTGGGTCTGAAGTCGGCGCGGCCCATGTTCATGATGCGCGAGGAGAAGCGCAGCAGGCGGCGGTGTCCGTAGGGCCAGTTCATGCGGGCGGCGGACGACGACAGGCAGTTCTCCTCGTTGGCGCAGGTCAGCAGGTGGAGGGGGCGGTCCTCCAGGTAGGCCGTCTCCTGCACCAGCTGGGCGTCCAGGACCAGGTCCGGGGCCGCTGGGGGACACAGGGACAAAGACACAGTGGTGAAACAGTACTCCATTTTTGAGCGGTGCTCCTAGGGGTGGGCGATATGGAAGAAAATACAATATCACGATATTCTTCCAAGCTGTATCACGATGCACAATCTTATCACGATTCTTTGTCATGTTGGTTTTTATGGTTATTTTTCAAGTTACTTAACAGTGCAACCACCTACAGTTCAAGGTAACAAAAACTACAAGAAAAAGGAGTAACAGACCATTTAGACCAGTGGTCCTCAAAGTGGGGTCCAGGGACTCTCTGGGTTCCTTATGGGAGGTCTAAATTGACCATTACAAGTATGTAACTGTCTCTGACAGTATACAAATGAAACCAAATGGACCCGTACACCTACATCTGGCCTACATCTGGCCTACATCAGGTCTACATCTTGGCACAAAGCGCTCAAAGTTTCTTGTACGCCCAGGGTCACATTGGCCAAGCTTCGCGGTATGCTTAATGGAATTAACTCATAAATAGCACCGCTGACTTCACACTAGGTGTGATTTTTCTTTACTTAAGTAAAAGTATCAATACTGCAATGTAGAAATAGGCCTACTCTGTAAAAGTCCAGAATTCAAAATGTACTTGAGTAAAAGTACGAAAGTATTGGCATCAAAATGTACTTAAAAGTAAAAGTTGTCATTGTGCAGAATGTCCCATTTCACAAGTTCAAAACGGATACAAATCTTTGGAAAATAGCTGATCTACAAGCTCACAATGCATCGCATGAGCTTGTAGATGGGCTGTAGATTAGCTTGTGGGCGTGGCTTACTGTCTGAACACGTGACCCCGGCTGACTTAGCCCCGCCTCCCCGGGGACAGTGGATGTGGTTGTTGCGGCGACAGTGCTGGATTGACAGCTCCGTGCCCACACAGTGCGTTCCACTGAGGAGCACGTCAGCTGCCCCGGGATCTCCTGCCCAGTACCAGGTGTCCTGGAGACAGAGACAGAGAGAGAGAGAGAGACAGAGAGACAGAGAGACAGAGAGATACAGAGAGAGAGAGAGAGAGAGAGAGAGAGAGAGACAGGGAGAGAGAGAGAGACAGAGAGAGAGAGAGAGAGAGACAGATAAGTCAGTAGGACATCCATATCAGATGTCTTTTCCATATATCGATGGCCAAAATGCAAATCTTTTGGATTTCACTTGAAATGAGGACAACAGGCTATGCGGCACATGGTCAGTCTGTCTGCAAGATCCTTCTGACCCTCATATTGTAAAGAAATGTCACGTGACTAGAAAAAAAATGTCATGTGACTAGAACATTTGATAGGTTTGCAAAAGTGTCAAAATGTTGAAGCTCAAAACCTCCTATCTGGTGATTGCTAATGATTGGTGTCAGGTGATTTTACCACACCAAGAGGGTCAGTTGATAAAGAATGTTAATCTTAATACTTGTAACAGACCTGTAGAATGTCTTGATCTCAAAAGGAGCATAATTAAGTGCAGTAAAAAGTGTTATTTAACAAAAGAATTGCCTAACTATTTCTACTGTAGGTAAAACCTCCTATCTGCATGTTGTTGACTGCAGATAGGAGGTTTTTACCTAGAAATAGTAGATAAATAGTAGAAAGGAGGTTTTGGTGTTGAACACACATTTTATTTCTTTTTCATTTTCCCAACAAAGTTTCAGATAGGAGGTTTTGCATTTTGGCCATCGATATGGAGCTAAAGATCGTCCTGGTCCAAATATGGAGAATATATAAGTGAGGTCAGACCCAGATAAGTCAGTAGGATGTGGTGGGTAGCTCCACATATGGAGTGCCAATATGTCAGGGATCTCCATATATGGGGCTATATCTTATATCCTTCTGCTGAGCTGGGTCTGACCTCTCTCTCTCTCCATATATGGAGCTGACTATCATCACCCGGATCTCCATATATGAAGATGACCATACTGACCTCATCAAACCCTGGATATTAGCCATACATGGAGACGACTGGGGATCTTCATGTATGGGGCTATATCCTTCTGCTGAATGATATTGATGACATCAGGGATCTCCATATGGGCTATATCCTATAGTCTGCACAAGCCATTAGGGCGAGGTCGCTTCTTCTTCGTCTTACTAGTGTTTTTTAGTGAATGGGTGATGGTACATTGCACAGCAGTGCAGTGAGTGAGGGGTCCGTTACCTCGTGTGCGCGGGCAGCGAAGCCCAGGCCCAGCTATGATGGTACAATGCATTGCATTGCAGTGCAGTGCAGTGAGTGGTGGTACATGCAGTTGCAGTGAGTGAGGGGTTCATTACCTCGTGTGCGCGGGCAGCGAAGCCCAGGCCCAGCTGCCTGCAGACCACCATGGCCTCGTTGATGCCCCAGCTCTCGCTGCACACGGCGCCCCAGCGCTTCCGGCCCCCCACCTCCACCAGCACCTCCACACGGCCCTCCCCTCGCACCCTGCCGCCAGCCAGCCGCACCTGCAGTCAGTCAACGAGAGTTAATGAGTTAGTTAAAGGTTTCCAAACACTTCAGTGGTCTTTTATAAATGACACTGGTCATCCTCTGCATCGCTATACTTCCACCTCATGCCATCGGGGTGAAGATACAGAACCTTGAAGTGGCACAAGGTTAGCCTGGCGGGCCATCCCACATACTGCGTTCACCCACTCATTCCTTCTCCAGTATGAGGTCTGGACTTCAGCCTATAAGCAGCTTGAAAAGTGGGTGCGGGAGTACTTGCCTTGACAGACAGACTCCTCTAACCAATCAGCGTAGCAAAACATCTGTCATCAAAGTGCAGCCAGTCGGCAAACAAAGACGTCTTTTCGGCCGATGAGCTCCGCTAGCACATACTCCTGTCCTTTTTAATTGTTGTCATTGATTCCAACTCTGAAATAACTTCACTTATTGCTTGTTTAATCGTTTCAGCGTTAACTGTTACACTTGTTGCATTGAGGGCAGCCATGTTGTTTTGAAAATGCTGCAGCAAGCATCTACGTCACCATCTACACATGGACCAATCAGGGGAAGCTTTTCACTTGTTTTGCGGACAGCAGTTGAAACTCAGTCACTGATTGGCCCCGATCAGAAAATGATCGGGGCCAATGTCTCATACTCGCTGCCTATCTGCTGAAGTCCAGACCTCATACTGTGGGAAGGAATGAGTGAGAGAACGCAGTATGTGGGATGGCCCACCAGGCTAGCACAAGGTTGGGTTTAGCTAGGAGTTTTGTCCCCTAAGCCATCGCTGCACTAAACAAACTGCCTCACCCCCGTCGCTAGGATGGTTTTCTGTGAATAGTGGGGACCTGATGATCTGTCTTTGTGATATGTTTGTGTTGTGTAAATTGTGTTATATGGTTTTATGTTGTTTATTTGTGTGAACAGACTTGTGAAGACAGATTTCCCTTTCGGGGACAATAAAATGTTGTTATTTTTAGGGGGCAGGCTAAGCTCCTCAGATGTGCGTGGGAGAGGTGTTGCTGTGGTACCGTGTGGTACTCAGATGTGCGTGGGAGAGGTGTTGCTGTGGTACCGTGCTGTCCAGGCCCGTCTTGGGAACGTTGCAGCGCACAGAGGCGTCCTGGTTGTGTTTGAAGGTCCACAGCGGGACGTCCTGGTAGGAGCAGTCGGTGATGGAGCGCTCCTGTCCCGTGCACCGGACCATGTTCATGTGGATGGGGCCGGTACCTGGGGGGGATGGGGACGGGACAAGACAGGAGGTGTAAGGTCAAATGTGGGAAGCGAAGAGAATCGAGGGTTAGATAAGAGTTGTACTTGATGTGAAAGAAGGGTGTGAAAATAATCACAGTTTAAGCTGCAATCCATAAGTTAAATGTCATACAGCAGGGGTCTTCAACGGTTACACCCCGCCACTCCGACATGTCTCCATTCCGACACTAAGCCTATCTCTAACCCTTACCCTAAACTTAACCTCTATGGAAGTGTTGCCACTCCGACAATAAGAAGTCAATTTCGGAGTGGCGACATGTCGGAATGGAGATCGACACCTGTCTTCAACAGGGGGTCCGGGACCCCTAGGGGGTCCTCAGAGTTACTACAGGGGGTCCTCCAAATCTTTGTGAAACATGAAACTTTTTTTCTCGTTTTTCATATTAACCACTTGAACCCTAGTCAGTGTCCATATTGTGAAAACTTTAGCCAAAAATAGCAGATCTACAAGCTCACAACGCCTCACGCTGCGAGGCGTTGTGAGCTTGTAGATCGTCTATTTTCGGCAAAAACTGAGGGGAAAAAGAGCAGACTAAGTACAGAGTGAAAATCAAGTTTATTAAGTATTGATGGTTCAAGTGGTTAAATATCCGAAAACACAAATTGACATGAATCCAAAATACACTGATGATTGTGCTATCAAACAATGACATTATATGGAATCTATGAACTGCTTCATCTCTCTCTCAGCTGAGGGGTCCTTGGCCTGAAAACGTTGAAGACCCCTGTCCCACAGGACACCTTGATTCAAACCATGGTGTCCTGCATGGGATATCAAATGTGTACTGCTATCTGGCCTGGGGTAAATTTACCTGGCGGTATTACTTGCCAACCAGTAGGTGTCCGTGCCCAACACCGGGGTCAAAACAACTTCAGTGCAGATGTGCTATAGTTCCACTTATATTGTTTTAACACGCTGTTGCAGCTTTAAGCTTCTGGTGCAAAACAACGCAGACGTGATGGCATCGCGATGCACTGCGTTCACCCTGAACGCACTTTATCTGCCTGCGGATCATCACGAGCACAATGAGACACTTGCAGAGCCACAACAAACATACCACACACATACAAACAAGCACACGCACACGCAGCGCATGCACAGACACACCTTTAACCACTTAAACTAGTGGTCTTCAAAGTTTTCAGGCCAAGGACCCCTTAGTTGAGAGAGAGAGTTGAAGCAGGGACCCCCACAACCTTTTCATAGATTCCATATAGTTTCATTGTTTGACAGCACAATCATTAGTGTAATTTGGATTCATGTCAATTTGTGTTTTCAGATATTTAACCACTTGAAAGATTTGGAGGACCCCCTGTAGAAGACCCTTGACTTAAACCATGAACACTGTATTGAACAGAGTCTCAACACAAAATCTCTTTGCCGAAAATAGCTGATCTACCAGCTCACGACGTGACACGTTGTGAGCTGGTAGATGCTTCTAATTTTACTGAATGATGGGCGCTATAGCAGGGGTCTTCAACAGGAGGTCCGGGACCCATAAGGGGTCCTCAGAGTTACTACAGGGGGTCCTCCAAATCTTCCAATCCTTTTTATATTAAAAACTTGAACCCTAGTGTCCCATATCCTGAGAACTGTAGCCAAAAATAGCAGATCTACAAGCTCACAACGCCTCGGCAAAGAGGTTTGGTGTAGAGGGGAAAAAGAGCAGACTAAGTATTGAGTGAAATGTCAATTTAAGTGGTTAAATATCTGAACACAAATTAACATGAATACAAAATTACACTGATGATCGTGCTGTCAAACGATGAAACTATATGGAATCTATGAACAGGTTGTGGGGGTCCCTGCTACATCTCTCTCTCTCAACTATGGGGTCCTTGGCCTGAAAACGTTGAAGACCCCTGCGCTATAGTGTTCACGTGGTCAAGATAATAACAGATAGATAAATGTCTTTCAAGTGCACGTGTCTATAGAGACTGCTAACCCTGTCTGCAGCAGTGTGGGTGTAAAAGCTTCCTGTCTGCCAAGGCCAGAGATCTCTGGCACCGCCAGCGGCGATGGCACCGCCGCCGTGGTACAGTAAGTACAGTATATCAGGGATCTGTCACAGCTCATTACCGCCATTCTAGAGCCTTTGGCACCACAACAACTACTTCCCCCCCCCCCGATGTCAGAGACACAAGATGGACGTGCCCAGTGAATCCCAGAGAGAGAGAGAGAGAGAGAGAGAGAGAGAGAGAGAGAGAGAGAGAGAGAGAGAGAGAGCAGGGCCAAATCTGGGTCAATAAAACCCACAAGAAGCTTTATATATACAGTTACAGTTACAGTATATACTGTTTTATGCCTTGGTTCGTTTTAATGTTTTGGAACGGGAGGAGGCCAAAGAGAGACAAAAAGATGGTTGTGAAATTGGAACAGCCGATGACAGCGACGCTTCAAACACAATGCGAAATAATAACTGCTTCGGCTGTTTTCAAGCAAAACAAAAACACAAAAAAATGTAAGCTTTGGTACAGTACCGTTGAAAGAAATAGAATGGGCTAAATATAACTTTGACCACACGAAAAACAGAGAGCGGATGTGTGTGTGCCTGCGTGTGTGTGTCTGTGTGTGTGTGTGTGTGTGTGTGTGTGTGTGTGTGTGTGTGTGTGTGTGTGTGTGTGTGTGTGTGTGTGTGTGTGTGTGTGTGTGTGTGTGTGTGTGTGCAGGGGCGTCAATAAACCCTTTTGTAAATCCCGCCCCATTCTGCCCTGTTACTATGATGGGACATTAACCCTGGGCAGATTGTTTTTATAGTGGAAGTGGATGGGATTTTTTTTTCCCTTCATAGCCTCATTACAGCTATATAAAGTACCAAAGGAAAAACACCTAGGTGATATTAATAAAAAGGGAAGACAAAGGTACAGTAGTTACATTGCAAAACAGTGGGTTTACCCGAAAATATATGTTTTAATTTGTTTAATCCCAGTGGGACAGAATCCTCTTTGCAGATTCTTTTATAGTGGTAGTGGATGGGATTTTTTTTCCCTTCATAGCCTCATTACAGCTATATAAAGTACCACAAAAAACACATCTACGTGATATTAATAAAAAGGGAAGAAAAAGGTACAGTAATTACATAGCAAAACAGTAGTTTTCCCCCGAAAAATAAATGTTTTAATTAGTTTAATCCTCTGGATCAGAGATAGAAAGAGAAGCGCATTGCATCTTGGGTACTAGGAAGAGGACAGAGAGAATGTTTCTCCTCACATAATAGGCTGGCTTTTCGTAATTCTGCCCATTTAAATTATATGTACCCAATCGTGACTCTTAGACCATTGATAAGGTACATGTGAACTAGTTTGTTGAAGCTTATTCGTTATGATGAGCGAGATCGCTTGACGCTTGCCGTCGCTATCACCGTACCGGCCGATCTCCGTGTCGCGCACTGCGGACAGTTGTTGAAAGCCACATTCAATATTCTCCACTGCACAAACTCCACCCCCGATAGCAAAAAGTGAATGTTTTTTTCTGGTTGGCCAGTCAGGGAGTCTCAGGGACCAATCAGAAGGCTGACAAACGGTCTATTGGGTATGGCAGGGGTATGCAGCTGCCATACCCTGGGTCCAGGGTGGAAAATAAAAGTTACTTTTAACTATAAATCCATGAATGTCTCTTTGTCTATCTGTGCGGGTTATTATGTTGTTAAATTACAGTAAAATAACTACAAATGCAAAATGTAACAAAATGGTCACTTTAACAAGGTATTATAATTATATTCTCCCCATCTTGACAAAATGCTATGTTCCCAGTTTCCCCAGGTCAGCTGCACAGGTGCAATGAGCACACTTACTAACATGCCAAGTTTAGCTGCACTTGAACAACCATTCCAGGCTGCAATATCCAGCCCAAGAAACCGTAGAAACCAGTGTAAAAAAAAAACGGTCAAAACACGTTTTTTTCAGACATTGTGAAAATAGCCGATCTACAATAAACCGTGTTATACAAAATGTAATGCCTCGATCTTTTTCCATGAGGACTCCCATCTTTGCCATACCCTAGCTATTGCTTATGGAGTTATTTTCGATTCATTATTGTGTAAGCACCTTTCTGATGTTGAGCAGTTGTATATTAAGAGTTGTGCAGTCGTACCTCTGAATTTGCAGACTTGTATGATGGAATCTGAACGTGAAAAGTAAAAAAAACTCAAACACTCGCACGCTTTTCTTTCTGCAACTGCAAATTCCGGTCTTCAAGCTCGCAAATCGTGACCTTCACGGTTTTGCCAGATTTTGAAAGGGACATATCGATGATTATGTTGCAATATCGCGAGCATGTAAAAATGAGGATTTGCGAGCGCGTAGAAAGGCAGTTGAGGTCGTAAAAGTAAATGTGTGGGTGAATGGGCAGAGCGCACACGTGTATAATGGAATCTGGAGAAAAAAAACCACTCTCTACACTTACAGATGTCAGTTTGCAACCTCTCGAATCTTCATGTGCATTTGGCTCGCATTTTTTCATTGTCGCCTGCTCGCTTTTGCCAAATATTGCATCCACATATCGAGGAATATGTTTCAATTTAAAGAGCAACAGTTTAAACTAATCTGAGCAAGTGTAGAAGGGATTTGAGGCTAATCTGAGCGCGAGCAGAGAGTGTCTGTGTGGGAGCGCGAGCGTACGGCTAATCTGAGCGCGAGCAGAGAGTGTCTGTGATGCGGGAGCGCAGGGATCAGCTCTACTGCCTTGTAGGAACTGCAATGATTTTTCTTCACCACCCGGGGGAGCTGTTTTCAATGTGTAGTCAATTTAGACCATTGGTTCTCAAAATGGACCCCCAGATTGACACTTATTAGCCCGCGGACCCCTATTAATCTAATAACCAGTGATCAAGGAAGCCAAAGTTACGTTGTCACTATCACAGAGATTATCTTGTGTTGTGATGTACAGTAGGCTACCTTACCTCTGTCAAAAAGACGTTTCTATTAACATGCAAATTCATCTAATAACAGTGAAAGTAAAGTTGTCCATACAGTATCACTAGAGATTAACTTGTATTGAACCCTCTGCTAACACAAATGCGTTTCTATTAACATGCTAATTAATCTAATAACGATCGTGATCAATCACTAGACATTTAGTCTCATGATCTGTAGGCCTACCTTTGAATGATGCCATCAATCATTAACAGCTGCCAAAGTAATCAACCACCATAATATTGTAACAGTTGACTTTTAATTTGTACTCTACCTGCAATGTCATAATCACTGGTAACCTATTAACCTTATTATTAATTAATAAGGTAACTTCAATCAGAAAACTATATACTACTAAGTGCAGTATGCCCCCCCCCCCCTTATTATAATTTCCAATACTTTTCATTAACATGTATTGTATGTATTATGGATGTTTTTTATTGACAATAGACTGGTTGCATTCGAGTTGAATGGCTTGGGATAATATATATCCTGTACAAAAGCCTCGCTCTGTTTTCTTTATTTGTATTTATTATTTTTTATGTATTATCATTTCATCTTGGTTGGTCTCTTGTGGTGTTCTGTATTTTGCTGGCATCTTCCAAACTGAAGCTGATGGTGGTGTGTTCTGGTAGACATCACTGGCAATGGGCAGGGGAGGTGGCTGTGCTTTCACCAGGAGTGGCAGCTGGGAAATAATAAAAAATACATAATTATAACCACACAACATGACAAATACATGTAACATATGGCATTTCATTGTAATAGTTACAGATGTTTTCATTAAAATCTTTTCTAGGTTGCCATGCCCAGGAGCAATGCCATTCCCAAGTTGTTAATAACTTTGCTGTGTGTGTGTGTGTGTGTGTGTGTGTGTGTGTGTGTGTGTGTGTGTGTGTGTGTGTGTGTGTGTGTGTGTGTGTGTGTGTGTGTGTGTGTGTGTGTGCAAATGTAACCACATGTATTTATCTATGTACAGTGTGTGTTTTCGTTTTATTTTTATTTTTTTTACCTCATCCCTAAAGTGCATTTAAAACATTTACCTGGTAGACCGGGTACATTTCAGCAGGTAACAGGTATAACAACACATCGGTTTTCTGGGCCTAGAAAGAAGGGGGGAAAACCTGGATCAAGCACATATAGTTTTCTGAAGTTATAACCATTACAAGGATATGTTATCACTGCTTCCTGAGAATTATGCATTATTCTCTGTCCTATACAGAGATAGAGGGGCATATACTGTAAACTGAAATGGGATTGAGTGTTCATTACAATAATAGGTTAACAGTGATTATGACATTGCAGGTAGAGTAGCCTACAAATTAAAAGTCAACTGTTACAATATTGTGGTGGTTGACTACTTTGGCAGCTGTTAATGATTGATGGCATCTTGTAAAGACAAATCATGAGACCAAATGTCTAGTGATTGATCACGATCGTTATTAGATTAATTAGCATGTTAATAAAAACGCATTTTTGTTAGCAGAGGGTTCATCACAATACAAGTTAATCATACTGTATGGTATGGACAACTTTACTTTCACAGTTAGATGAATTTGCATGTTACTAGAAACGTCTTCTTGACAGAGGTAAGGTAAAGGTACTGTACATCACAACACAACACAAGATCTCTGTGATAGTGATATTGACAACATAACTTGGCATCCTTGATCACTGGTTATTAGATTAATGGTTATTAGATTAATGATCATAGGGGTCCGCGGGCTAAAAAGTGTCAATCTGGGGGTCCTTGACATGAAACATTTTGAGAACCTATATGGTCTAAGTTTAGCGCTGGTCCGTCCATATAGTGAATGTTATGGCTCAGTAGT
This sequence comes from Nannobrachium achirus, assembly GCF_963921795.1. NCBI lineage: Eukaryota > Metazoa > Chordata > Actinopteri > Myctophiformes > Myctophidae > Nannobrachium > Nannobrachium achirus. Next base: position 7,111,324 of record NC_137833.1, on the reverse strand, counting down.
TTTGATCTTCTTGATCCAAAGCTACAGTATGGCTAATATAAACCAAGGCAGCCTTTTCACTCATTCACCTAAAGCGACGCAACATCAACGTTTACTAAACAATGGTGAAATCAATCGTCTAATAAACAATAACTAACTTACCCTGGGTGTCGCCTGTAAGTTCCCGACGTTCAGTTGTTTGTGTTAGAGATGGATGGGACGTTCGCGAACGAATCGAGTATTTGAACGGCTCTTTGAAATGAACGATGGGATCCGGTTCGCAGTAGGAAGCCGTTCCTTTCTAATGAACAGTGGTGGGAAAAGTAGCCTACTGATTGATTGATTGATTGATTGAAGGCTTTATTAGAAGTTTGCATAGGAAAATGTACAGATTCATGACGGTACAGTTCACTGGTACAAGGTCTACTAAAAGGAGATCCATGAAAAGACTAAGCTTATTTCAACAGGAAACCATTTAAGTATCTCATATAACATTGAATGACAGACAAATAGAACACAGTACTATGCAGTAGATATGTAAAGAAAAAGGGGGAAAAAAAAGAAAAGAAAACAGTAAATCTAAACAAACAGTAAGTAGGCCTATATACAAGGAATATACAGTAAATCACTCAATTTCTACTCAATTTCTTTACTTAAATAAAAATATCAATACTGCAATCAAGTAGAAGTTTGGAATGTTAATGTACTTGAGTAAAAGTAAAAACGTATTGGTATCAAAATGTACTTAAAGTACCAATATTAAAACGTAGGCCTACTCATTAGGCTATGCAGAATGTCCTGTTTCACAGGTTTCCCAATGAGTAAAATGTAGAAAAATCATTTGAAAAAAGCAGAAAAATCTTTTGAAAATAGCAGATCTACAAACTTACAAATGCGTCGCTTTGCGATGCATTGTGAGCTTGTAGATCAGCTATTTTCAAATGGCAGGTTTGCACCTATATATGTCCGAAATAAATGTATATAAGGTTGAAGTTATTTGTAATTATAATCAAAATCTATAAAGTAACTAGTAGAATGAGCCAGTCTTTTGAACGGCTCTTTGAAAGGAACAGATCCCAGAGTTCCGGCTCACTTCAAAGAACCATAAATCCCATCTCTAGTTTGTGTGGTCTAAATAATAATACTCCTTTCATACGTTCCGGTGCCTAATCACTGTTGCACGTTCCCCAGCAACAACGTTTCACCATGGCGTTATTTTAATTTTGTAATAATATAAATAAATGTTCTTGATTATCTGGCGATTGATTAATAGGCGATCTTGATATGGGGAGTTGACGACACATTGAAAACAGCTCCCCCGGGTGGTGAAGAAAAATCATTGCAGTTCCTACAAGGCGCAGAGCTGATCCCATGGCTGATCCTGTGCTCTCTCGCTTCTCCTCAGTCACACACACACTCGCACTTCCGTAACAAAATTATTCTGCAAAGCAGATTCACCTCACGAATTTGCCTCTGCTCGCGCTCAGATTAGTTTTTACACGCTCGCAAATCGCCGTGTACACTTTCACTTTCTCAAATCAAGATTGGAAGCGCTCGAATTTTTTCAGTGTCCCCTGCACGGTTTTGCCAGATTTTGAAAGAACATATCGATAATTATGTTGCAATATCGTGAGCGACAGTTTACCACATTTGAGCATGTGTACATGAGGATTTGCGAGCGCAAAGAAAGGCAGTTGAGGCTGTAAAAGTAAATGTGTGCGTGAGCAGGGGGAAAAAAACACTCTCTACACGTACAATGTCAGTTTGCAACCTCTCGAATCATCATGTGCAGATGCTCGCATTTTTTCAGTGTCGCCTGCTCGCTTTTGCCAAATATTGCATCAACATATCAAGGAATATGTTTCAAAATAGAGAACAACAGTCTCAACTAATCTGAGCAAGTGTAGAAAAGGATTCGAGGTCGCAAAAGACGACTTGTGAACGTGTAGACAGAGATTTGTATTTTTTTTGCCTTTTCACGTTCAGATTCCATCATACAAGTCTGCAAATTCAGAGGTACGACTGCACAACTCTTAATATACAACTGCTCAACATCAGAAATCTCCTCTCACGAATAAGTTACAATAATAACTCCATAATTGCTGAACTGACGCCACTGTGTGTGCATGCGTGCGTGTGTCACACACACACACACACACACACACACACACACACACACACACACACACACACACACACACACACACACGAGAGAAGAGAGGTGGTTGAGATATACAGTAAAGGAATAGATTGCCAGATTGCGGGCCCATAACTTGGAGGTTTCCCTGCGTTTGGTTTGGGGCAGATTGCAGGCCTGCTTCCATATTGGTCACAATGCGTGGGTGGGTACCATGTTCTGCTGCCCTTAACCCATTTAGGCCTAGAATTATTGACTGCTTTAACCAGTGAAAAATAGCAGATATACAAGCTCACAGCGCGGCACCGAGTGCCGCGCTGCGAGCTTGTAGATCTGCTATTTTTGAAAAACTTGTGAAAATGTGTTCAAATCTTTGGATATATATGTATTTTCAAAGCGAACGTTTGTAACTCAAATTTTGCTTCTGGGTGGTCCCTGGAACTAGATATTTTGAGATGGTCGTCCGTGGCCAAATACATATCATTTTGGGGGGTCCTTCACGTGAAAAGGTTTGAGAACCACTGACACGGTAGTCTCTCAAGAACAGACTAACTGAGCTCCAGTTAAGTGAAAAGGACCTTTTCTTTGACGATGGCTGGCCAGATTGCTGACATATAGAAACATAGGTTCAAAAAAAACCTTCGAAGGATTCAAAAGACACTTATAGAATCGGGTCAAAATTCAAATTTTCACGATTTTTTAAAAATAGCAGATCTACAAGCTCGCAGCGCGGCACTCGGTGCCGCGCTGTGAGCTTGTATATCTGCTTTTTTTTATATTTAAAGCATAAAATATTGCGTCATAATGTGTTCAGGCCTAAATGGGTTTAAAGGGCCCAACAGAAACCCACGCTTCCGCCCCTCATCATATCTGCATGGCGAGGAGAGAGAAGAGACCGCGGACCGGCCTGGGATCTTCTAAACTCCTACTGTTTGACTCATGAGGATAAACACTGTGACCACGTTATGGCGGCGAGGTGTCCTAAGGATGCACACAATGCCTGTGATGATTACCATGTGCTGAGAAGTTCTGGGAAAACCGAAACGCTGGGCTGGAAAATGAAACCGGAGCCGCCCCTGATTCCACGCTCACATGCAGGCACACAGGCAGGGGTGTCACACCAAAACCTGGGCCCCTGGGTACAAGGATTCACTGCGGGCCCTCCATGAATGTTCTTTATAGGAGAGAGGGGGTTTAACCCATTTAGACAGGGAACGCCTTATTACGCGTTATGTTGTGCTTTAGCCGTTGGAAAAATAGCAGATATATAAGCTCACACAAGCGAGCTTGTAGATCTGCTATTTTTGAAAAGTCTTTTGATCTTTGAATATTTCAAATCCTTCTAAGGTTTTTTTTGAAAAACCTATGTTTCTATGTCAGTGGCGCTCAAACATTTTCATGTCAAGGATCCCCAAAATGATATGTATTTGGCCACGGACACCCATCTCAAAACATTTAGTTCCAGGGACCCCCCCCCCCCCCCCCCCCCAGAAGCAAAATTTGAGTTACAAATGTTCGCTTAAAAAATACATATATTCAAAGATTTGCAGACGTTTTCACGTTTTCAAGTTTAGACTTCTACAAGCTCGAAGCGTGGCACTCGGTGCCGCGCTGTGAGCTTGTATATCTGCTATTTTTCAATCGCTAAAGTATAAAATAATTAAGGCCCCTCCGCCCTAGTAACTCAGTCCCACTCCCCCCCCCCCCTTGTGACGCCCCTGCACACAGACGTTCGGTGCCTTTCACAGCGATATGTATGTACACACACAGCATATATGAACCTCACGGTTCAAATTACACAGCGGGGCAGAAAATACACCGACGTGGGTCGGGATGAGGAAATAGAAGCAGAGACATTGGCCCTGTAATTTACCACCTCAGCGATGGCGGCCGGTGATGAATGTAATGATGATGACAGTTGGGAGAATAGGCAGTGGATGTGGGTGGAGTCTAGACGCCGTTTAAACACGGCGCCTTTTACACTTTCGTGCGACAGCGATTTAAATGGTTAATGTTGCATTTATATATAGCGCCTTCATACAAGGTGCTCTAAAGAGATTGTAAAGCACCAATGGCGGAGGAAATCACCAACCAGCTCACAGAGAGTCTTGCTCAAGGACTCTTCGGCACTAAAGCCCTTTGCACACAGACGCGTTTTTTTCGCACGGATAAATCGGACTTTTTCATTTTTTTAAAGAAAACAATGATTCTCTATGACCTCATGCACACCGGCTCCGAATTTGCCATGCGGCGGGTGGCTGCGGCAGTGCGTTTTTTCCCCCGATCGAACCCAGTTCGATTCGTGCATCTTGTCACATGCGGTAAAAAAAACTCTCTCGACTCTTTTTATGACTCCTTTTTGGATCCGCAGTGTGGATTCCGCACAGCCTTGCCCACCAAATCCAATGCGTTTTAATCATGCAGCAAACGGGAAAAACGCAATGGTTGAAAAACGCGTCCGTGTGCAAAGCCCTTAACTCTTGGGGAGCCCGGGATTTGAACTGGGAACCCTTCGTGTTCTAATACGGCAACTCTACCCCTAAGCCACTACTGCCCCTACACAGCAGAGATTTACCAATCGGGGCAAAAAGAGAGACTTTTCTATCGGCCGAATCCCCTTGCAACGTGTGAACAGCACCACTTAAATACTTACTTAAGAAGTGTTTTAAGCGACAGATCACATATGTCAAACACTAGGCCCGGGGGCCAAATCAGGCCCGTGATTGAATTATCTTCGGCCCGTGGGATGATATTTAATTACTATTAGAACTGGCCCACTGGCCACTGGTATATTGCACATGCAATGCCTGGGATTCGAACCAAAGTCTCCCACATGAAAGTCCAACATCTTACCCATCAGACCAAAGGGATATCTCTATGGACTGGGGGAGATATTAGACTTTTGATGCCATCAGGCTGAGGCAATGTGTCACTCTATAATACTACAAGTCCCACAATGCACTGCTAGTGCATTGGCGCGTATCGAGGGCCCGTGACCACAAGCCCGCGTTTGAATAAACATTGAACCAGTCCGGCCCTCGACTTGGACCATTTTTAAAATGTTGGTCCCCTGTGCATTTGAGTTTGACATCCCTGCCACAGATCATGCTGTAATTACAATCGGAAGACGCCGTGGATCGATTGGACGCATTAGAAAGAGAACACGGTGATGGAAACAGCGTACCTCATGGTCACATACCAGGGGCATAGTTCTGCCGATTTAAAATGACTCCAATACGGAACTAAAACTTCCTATGATTGGCCGCTAGTTGCGTTGTTTTCCCCCCCGGCCGATCGCAAAAAGAATTGCCCTCCATTGGATCCCATTCATATTCCCCTTTCGTTTTCTAACCTTAACTAACATTTGCATGAATACTGTATGGTTCCTATCGCTAGTTAAAAATTGCCTTTCAATCACCATCATATTCGTTTTGTCGAAATGTGGTGCAATGTATTTTAAAATAAATGATAAAGTTGCGGGGGGGCGTGGCCAACTAAACTCATACCAGCAGGCTGTGTTCTTCTTCGTGTGCTGTATTTCGGGAGGCTCCGACCACATTCTCCCATGTATCCCTGCGTTGCACGTGACTGTTGGCAGCCAATAGCATCTCTGATGCTTTTACAATTCTATGATGGCGACACCCATTCCAAGGGGTAGAAAGGGCCATTTGCGCTGCATAGAAACCAATGGCTTCGCTTCGTCCATATTTTTCTACAGTCTATGTCACATACATACTTGTTGAGAATAGCACACATAGTTGGTCAGCGGTTTGAAGGGAAACCCTCGCCTTTTCCCCTCTCTGAAATTAGCCTGTCCGTTTAAAGCACATTAATATGTGTTTTTACTGTTTCTCTTTCCATGGAAGCTTCTTTTTCTATGTCTCTAATCCACTTTGTGGGTCACTTTCTTGTCATCAAATATAGTATGGTCCCTCAGCCAAGCCTCCGTTGTAAAATCATAGAAATTGAGCGCGTTGTGTGGAACTTTTCAGCTGGCAGCGAATCGTTATTCCGTTTGTCAACCGGTTTTATGGTTGGTACAAGTTCTGCGACACTGTCCCGCTAAGACAGAGTGTGTGTGCGTGTGTGTGTGTGTGTGTGTGTCCGTGTGTGGTTGTCCGTGTCCGTGTGTGTGTGTGTGCGCGCGCATGCATGCGTGCAACTTGCAAGTAAAGTAAGTAAGAGATATGTTATTAAGATAAGGTACATTTAGTTCGTAAAGCATCTTTCAAAGCATGGCTCAGGAAGTTTGTTTCCCCAATCCCTATTAAAATTCTCGAGTAGTAGTGTAGTCTTTCCAGTCGCTACGAGTTGGACTAAAACATGGCCCCCGGGCCGCACAATGCCCAGGTCTGTGCTAGAGGCAACGGTAATGTGAGGTGTGTGGACCTGCTAGAGGCAGGCTGCTATAAGGGTATGTGAGGTGTGTGGACCTGCTAGAGGCAGGCTGCTATAAGGGTATGTGAGGTGTGTGGACCTGCTAGAGGCAGGCTGCTATAAGGGTAATGTGAGGTGTGTGGACCTGCTAGAGGCAGGCTGCTGTAAGGGTAATGTGAGGTGTGTGGACCTGCTAGAGGCAGGCTGCTGTAAGGGTAATGTGAGGTGTGTGGACCTGCTAGAGGCAGGCTGCTATAAGGGTAATGTGAGGTGTGTGGACCTGCTAGAGGCAGGCTGCTATAAGGGTATGTGAGGTGTGTGGACCTGCTAGAGGCAGGCTGCTATAAGGGTAATGTGAGGTGTGTGGACCTGCTAGAGGCATGCTGCTATAAGGGTAATGTGAGGTGTGTGGACCTGCTAGAGGCAGGCTGCTATAAGGGTATGTGAGGTGTGTGGACCTGCTAGAGGCAGGCTGCTATAAGGGTAATGTGAGGTGTGTGGACCTGCTAGAGGCAGGCTGCTATAAGGGTATGTGAGGTGTGTGGACCTGCTAGAGGCAGGCTGCTATAAGGGTAATGTGAGGTGTGTGGACCTGCTAGAGGCATGCTGCTATAAGGGTAATGTGAGGTGTGTGGACCTGCTAGAGGCATGCTGCTGTAAGGGTAATGTGAGGTGTGTGGACCTGCTAGAGGCATGCTGCTGTAAGGGTAATGTGAGGTGTGTGGACCTGCTAGAGGCATGCTGCTATAAGGGTAATGTGAGGTGTGTGGACCTGCTAGAGGCATGCTGCTATAAGGGTAATGTGAGGTGTGTGGACCTGCTAGAGGCAGGCTGCTATAAGGGTAATGTGAGGTGTGTGGACCTGCTAGAGGCATGCTGCTGTAAGGGTAATGTGAGGTGTGTGGACCTGCTAGAGGCAGGCTGCTATAAGGGTAATGTGAGGTGTGTGGACCTGCTAGAGGCAGGCTGCTATAAGGGTAATGTGAGGTGTGTGGACCTGCTAGAGGCAGGCTGCTGTAAGGGTAATGTGAGGTGTGTGGACCTGCTAGAGGCATGCTGCTATAAGGGTAATGTGAGGTGTGTGGACCTGCTAGAGGCATGCTGCTGTAAGGGTATGTGAGGTGTGTGGACCTGCTAGAGGCATGCTGCTGTAAGGGTATGTGAGGTGTGTGGACCTGCTAGAGGCATGCTGCTGTAAGGGTAATGTGAGGTGTGTGGACCTGCTAGAGGCATGCTGCTATAAGGGTAATGTGAGGTGTGTGGACCTGCTAGAGGCATGCTGCTGTAAGGGTAATGTGAGGTGTGTGGACCTGCTAGAGGCATGCTGCTGTAAGGGTAATGTGAGGTGTGTGGACCTGCTAGAGGCATGCTGCTGTAAGGGTAATGTGAGGTGTGTGGACCTGCTAGAGGCATGCTGCTGTAAGGGTATGTGAGGTGTGTGGACCTGCTAGAGGCATGCTGCTGTAAGGGTAATGTGAGGTGTGTGGACCTGCTAGAGGCATGCTGCTATAAGGGTAATGTGAGGTGTGTGGACCTGCTAGAGGCAGGCTGCTATAAGGGTATGTGAGGTGTGTGGACCTGCTAGAGGCAGGCTGCTATAAGGGTAATGTGAGGTGTGTGGACCTGCTAGAGGCATGCTGCTATAAGGGTAATGTGAGGTGTGTGGACCTGCTAGAGGCATGCTGCTGTAAGGGTAATGTGAGGTGTGTGGACCTGCTAGAGGCATGCTGCTGTAAGGGTAATGTGAGGTGTGTGGACCTGCTAGAGGCATGCTGCTATAAGGGTAATGTGAGGTGTGTGGACCTGCTAGAGGCATGCTGCTATAAGGGTAATGTGAGGTGTGTGGACCTGCTAGAGGCAGGCTGCTATAAGGGTAATGTGAGGTGTGTGGACCTGCTAGAGGCATGCTGCTGTAAGGGTAATGTGAGGTGTGTGGACCTGCTAGAGGCAGGCTGCTATAAGGGTAATGTGAGGTGTGTGGACCTGCTAGAGGCAGGCTGCTATAAGGGTAATGTGAGGTGTGTGGACCTGCTAGAGGCAGGCTGCTGTAAGGGTAATGTGAGGTGTGTGGACCTGCTAGAGGCATGCTGCTATAAGGGTAATGTGAGGTGTGTGGACCTGCTAGAGGCATGCTGCTGTAAGGGTATGTGAGGTGTGTGGACCTGCTAGAGGCATGCTGCTGTAAGGGTATGTGAGGTGTGTGGACCTGCTAGAGGCATGCTGCTGTAAGGGTAATGTGAGGTGTGTGGACCTGCTAGAGGCATGCTGCTATAAGGGTAATGTGAGGTGTGTGGACCTGCTAGAGGCATGCTGCTGTAAGGGTAATGTGAGGTGTGTGGACCTGCTAGAGGCATGCTGCTGTAAGGGTAATGTGAGGTGTGTGGACCTGCTAGAGGCATGCTGCTGTAAGGGTAATGTGAGGTGTGTGGACCTGCTAGAGGCATGCTGCTGTAAGGGTATGTGAGGTGTGTGGACCTGCTAGAGGCATGCTGCTGTAAGGGTAATGTGAGGTGTGTGGACCTGCTAGAGGCAGGCTGCTGTAAGGGTAATGTGAGGTGTGTGGACCTGCTAGAGGCATGCTGCTATAAGGGTAATGTGAGGTGTGTGGACCTGCTAGAGGCATGCTGCTATAAGGGTAATGTGAGGTGTGTGGACCTGCTAGAGGCATGTTGATGTAAGGGTATGTGAGGTGTGTGGACCTGCTAGAGGCAGGCTGCTATAAGGGTAATGTGAGGTGTGTGGACCTGCTAGAGGCATGCTGCTGTAAGGGTAATGTGAGGTGTGTGGACCTGCTAGAGGCATGCTGCTATAAGGGTAATGTGAGGTGTGTGGACCTGCTAGAGGCATGCTGCTGTAAGGGTATGTGAGGTGTGTGGACCTGCTAGAGGCATGCTGCTGTAAGGGTAATGTGAGGTGTGTGGACCTGCTAGAGGCATGCTGCTGTAAGGGTATGTGAGGTGTGTGGACCTGCTAGAGGCATGCTGCTATAAGGGTAATGTGAGGTGTGTGGACCTGCTAGAGGCAGGCTGCTGTAAGGGTAATGTGAGGTGTGTGGACCTGCTAGAGGCAGGCTGCTGTAAGGGTAATGTGAGGTGTGTGGACCTGCTAGAGGCAGGCTGCTGTAAGGGTATGTGAGGTGTGTGGACCTGCTAGAGGCATGCTGCTATAAGGGTAATGTGAGGTGTGTGGACCTGCTAGAGGCAGGCTGCTATAAGGGTAATGTGAGGTGTGTGGACCTGCTAGAGGCATGCTGCTGTAAGGGTAATGTGAGGTGTGTGGACCTGCTAGAGGCAGGCTGCTATAAGGGTAATGTGAGGTGTGTGGACCTGCTAGAGGCATGCTGCTGTAAGGGTAATGTGAGGTGTGTGGACCTGCTAGAGGCATGCTGCTATAAGGGTATGTGAGGTGTGTGGACCTGCTAGAGGCAGGCTGCTATAAGGGTAATGTGAGGTGTGTGGACCTGCTAGAGGCAGGCTGCTATAAGGGTAATGTGAGGTGTGTGGACCTGCTAGAGGCATGCTGCTGTAAGGGTAATGTGAGGTGTGTGGACCTGCTAGAGGCATGCTGCTATAAGGATAATGTGAGGTGTGTGGACCTGCTAGAGGCATGCTGCTATAAGGGTAATGTGAGGTGTGTGGACCTGCTAGAGGCATGCTGCTGTAAGGGTAATGTGAGGTGTGTGGACCTGCTAGAGGCATGCTGCTATAAGGGTAATGTGAGGTGTGTGGACCTGCTAGAGGCATGCTGCTATAAGGGTAATGTGAGGTGTGTGGACCTGCTAGAGGCAGGCTGCTGTAAGGGTAATGTGAGGTGTGTGGACCTGCTAGAGGCAGGCTGCTATAAGGGTAATGTGAGGTGTGTGGACCTGCTAGAGGCATGCTGCTGTAAGGGTAATGTGAGGTGTGTGGACCTGCTAGAGGCAGGCTGCTATAAGGGTAATGTGAGGTGTGTGGACCTGCTAGAGGCAGGCTGCTATAAGGGTAATGTGAGGTGTGGACCTGCTAGAGGCATGCTGCTATAAGGGTATGTGAGGTGTGTGGACCTGCTAGAGGCAGGCTGCTATAAGGGTATGTGAGGTGTGTGGACCTGCTAGAGGCATGCTGCTGTAAGGGTAATGTGAGGTGTGTGGACCTGCTAGAGGCAGGCTGCTATAAGGGTAATGTGAGGTGTGTGGACCTGCTAGAGGCAGGCTGCTATAAGGGTAATGTGAGGTGTGTGGACCTGCTAGAGGCAGGCTGCTATAAGGGTAATGTGAGGTGTGTGGAGCTGGCATGCTGCCCTCATATCACACCTCGCCGTCACTCCGTCACACACTGATAGGCAGTCATCCACGTCTTCTATCTGTCACACACAGAGCCTTCAGATCTGCCTGGGGGTTCCTTCCTTCCCACACCCAGCGCTCTGTCTCTCCAATCCCAGACAGATTATCATCCCACGAACGTCTCTACCATGAGGTCATAGAGACCTCTGACTCCATCACAGATAAACCTGTTTTTTGTTGTTTTGTTTGTTTTTTTCTTTTACAAAGCGGTAATAAAGGAAAGGATCATGATGTCCCATGACAGCACCACACGTGCATGTAGAGTAGACCTTTTTTCCAGGGCGATGCCGTGTAGCTGCAGGGTGCCTTTGCACAGCCACGCACGCACGCACGCATGCACGCACGCACGCACGCACGCACGCACGCACACACGCACACACACACACACACACAGGTGCCGTTTGACGCCGCAGTTATGGCTGCCGCTCTGAGAAACGGGTCTGTAGGGAATGAAAGACTTAAGCCCTAAATAGGCTCTATGTATAAATAGGCTCCATCTTGTAGAAGACATTGGGCCCCTTCCTTACTTGCTTCACAGGTGTTACCAATGATACTAATGAGGGCTCTGTTCCCTTTAGTGTAGGACAGTCAGTGGTTCTCAAACGTTTTGATTTCAAGGATCACCATAACTCTGAGAGTGTACAAATGGAACCAAATGGACCCGTACAGGTCCATTTGGTTCCATCTGTACACTCTCAGAGTTACAGACCAATAAGGGGCCATTTGGAACCCCCTCAAGGACACTTTGAGACCCACTGGTGTAGCAGAGTGTTTCCAGTGAGCCAACATGCACACTATCAGCACCCTGACTCTGTTTGACCGGAATGGAACAGAGCCTTCATTAGTATCATTGGTAACACTGACTCTGTTTGAGCAGAATGGAACAGAGCCTTCATTAGTATCATTGGTAACACTGACTCTGTTTGAGCAGAATGGAACAGAGCCTTCATTAGTATCATTGGTAACACTGACTCTGTTTGAGCAGAATGGAACAGAGCCTTCATTAGTATTATTGGTAACACTGACTCTGTTTGAGCAGAATGGAACAGAGCCTTCATTAGTATTATTGGTAACACTGACTCTGTTTGAGCAGAATGGAACAGAGCCTTCATTAGTATTATTGGTAACACTGACTCTGTTTGAGCAGAATGGAACAGAGCCTTCATTAGTATCATCGGTAACACTGACTCTGTTTGAGCAGAATGGAACAGAGCCTTCATTAGTATCATTGGTAACACCTGTGAAGGAAGTATGGAAGGGACCCCCATTTCTTTACAATATAGCTGTGGATAGAGCCTATTATACTTAGTTGTATGGTGTGGCGAAAATAGCTGATGTTCAAGCTTATAGATAGGAAAATTACTCCTTCTCTCTCTCTCTCTCTCTCTCTCTCTCTCTCTCTCTCTCTCTCTCTCTCTCTCTCTCTCCCTCTCTCAAAGGATAGTACATTTCTGAATTATGTCACCTATAATGACGCCAGGTTGAAGAGTGGTGAAATGAAATAAGTTATAAACCCTATTCTAGATCCCTAGATACCTAATAGATCCCTATTCTTGGGTCAACATTAGGGGACAACAGCATTGTGAGCTTGTAGATCGGCTACTATCGCTGAACAGGTTCGCAGTAGAGGTTAAAACGTAGGGGGCCTTAGTGTAGACCCCTGGGGCACTCCAGTCAACTAGGGTTTGAGTTGTTAATGTGATTACAATCTGCTCTCTGCTTCCCTGAATACACACCAAAAAAGTATTCGAAAAAGTACTTTAATCTTCTACTTCTACGTTTTTAAAACACACCGGTTTATTCTCGCCTGTCCGGCGTTTTCAGGAAAAGGTTTCGTTCTTACCGCTGCAGAGAGTCTAATTCCATCTCTTTTCCAACACCATATATAGGCTGTGTTTATGTGGCCTCCGGGTAGAGCTGCGCGGAAAATTATATGTGACAGTAAAAATGTCTAAAAAGCAGCGTGTTACAGAGTGGCAGCCCAGAGGACACTTTGATGTCTGAACCCCGCCATGGCTGGCATTATGAAAACGTGCGCGCGCGCGCACGTGTGTGTGTGTGTGTGTGTGTGTGTGTGTGTGTGTGTGTGTGTGACTGTTACCTCCATTCAGGAAGCAGTACAGAGGAAACCTACACTTCCAGGAGGAAGACTTGAGGAGCAATAAGAAACAAAGCTGGTATTTATCTACAGCTGCACAACCACATCATAACGCTACACATACTGTACACATATACAACACGCACGCACGCACGCACGCACGCACGCACGCACACAAGCGAGCATATACAAAGTCTCATAACGTCGTTGTCGGGTGAAAACCTTGTATGTTCAAAACCGTTCGTTTTGCATTTATCGTTTTAAAAAATGATTTAAACTATAGTGAAAACAGCAGATCTACAAGCACACAACGCCTCGCGGCGCGAGGCGTTGTGTGCTTGTAGATCGGCTGTTTTCACTACTTTTGCGCGACGGCCTTGTCTGATGAAGCAGGGCTTTGCTTCGCGAAAAAGCGGACACACATTTGAAACTTGGAGATACGAGGTTTCCGCCCGACAACGACGATATACAAAGTCTCATGCCTGTGTGACACGTGCACAAACATATAGATGCGTAGAAGTGTAAGTGTAAGTGCACGCACACAGTCACACACGCACACACACACACACACACACACGCGCGCGTGCACACACACACACACACACACACACACACACACACACACACACACACACACACACACACACACACACACACACACACACACACACACACACACACACACACACGCGCACACACATACCAGGTTCTTAAAAACCTTGCGGGTTGGACCTGCAGGAGGAAATATGAACTTATTTCGGGATCAAATTAAAACCTCCTCCTCGTCGGTCCCCTCCCTGACAATTACACAACACCTCTGCTGCAGACTGACTGCTGGAGCTGTAACTATCTGGGAGGAAACGCAGGACTCTGAAGCTGCTGATTTAAACCAAACAAAGATGAACGGTAATGGAGGAGGAGTCACCTTTTTAAACCCCAAAATCCTCAACACCACATTGGCAGCTTTTTCGTCCCGACTCAGGAAAACGGCCAACGTAGCAAACTGACATCATCTGTACGCAGCGAAGTACTCAGGCGCGTGCACACATAGACATCAAAGGGGGCTTGAGCCCCTGCCCTTTAACCCGTCTGTAAAAAGTGTCCTCTCCAGACCATGAATGCTGTTTTCACTATGGTGAAAGAAACGCAAATGCTCCTCTTTCCATGCCATAACTGAAGGCAGCGTTCAAGAGAATTGCCTTGTCCAAACTCTCCTGAACTTGAATGCAGCATCCTATGTTGAAAGAATTGCCCTCTCTGTGTAGAAATCCATGCTGTTACACCACATCTCCAGTATTCACTTGATAATGCTTAGTTCAGTGTGGTATCAAGCACCAAAAATAGCAGACCTCCAAGCTCACAACGCATCGCGCCGTAAGCTTGGAGGTTTGCTATTTTCAATATTTCCACCAAAAGGCCCTTTTAGAAATGTCAGCCCCTGCCTCTGTAACATCCTCTGCACGTCTCTGGAAGTACTTAACTTATCCATGTGTTCCTTATTTCCCAGAGTCATGACGTGTGTAGAGCTCTGAGAGTGCAAAATGGAACCAAATGCACCCGTTTCACGGGTGCATTTGGTTCTATTTGTGCACTCTCAGAGAGTTTAGATTAACACTCAGGACTTTTCTCACAGCGCATAAAAAAACAACAACGCCACTGTTTCTTCCCTCCTGATGCGGTCAGAAATAAAACCCCGGTGCAGCCGGACGAGCAGAAACCATGAGCTCCTATCAGGGACGTGCTGGCCATAGACCATATTCACTCCGCGGCCATCTTGGATCACATGACTTCCTGGGGTAGCCTGCATTACAAACCATGGTCCCAAAATATGAGTTCTATTCAACCAATTTCTTTTTACCAAATTGACAAATGGGCAGATGACAACATCAACATCCCCAAAATGATTAAATAGAAGGGTACATCCACAATATTCATGGTAGTTAGGTTGCACCCTTACTGTGTACAAAGACTTGCTATCTGTGCAGTGCTTGCTCCACTATCATATTAACTATTTGTTGTTAGATTGTTTCTGATTAATATGCAAAAATCACAATACAGTAATATTAACTATATGATGGCAGAGCAAGCACTAGTCTGCATACTGTAGCAAGTCTTTGTACAGAGTAACACTGCAACCTAACTACCATGCATATTGTGGATATACCCTTCGATTTAATCATTTTGGGGATGTTGATGTTATTGTTGTCATCTGCCCATTTGTCAATTTGGTAAAAAGAAATTGGTTGAATAGAACTCATATTTTGGGACCATCGCTCCATTGTTCACAATGGTTTGTAATGCAGGCTGCTACCCCAGGAAGTCATGTGATCCAAGATGGCCGCGGTGTGAATATGGTCTATTGGGAAAAGCGGGACAACTCCCGAACGGCCGGTTCATTCCCGGCCGGTTCAGGCCGGCCATTAGGAAAAAAATCAAAATAAAATGTCAGCCTTCGTTCCATTTTGGGGGCTGGGCGGCCAACAAAGTAAATCATCACTGTCGGGCAGAAACCTCATATCTCCAAGTTTCAAATGTGTAAATATTTTCACAAAGTAAAGCCCTGCTTCATCATACAAGGCCGTTGCACAAAAGTAGTGAAAACAGCAGATCTACAAGCACCTCGCGAGGCGTTGTGTGCTTGTAGATCGGCTGTTTTCACTAGTTTAAATCATTTTTAAAATGATAAATACAAAACAAACTGTTTTGGACATACAAGGTTTCCACCCGACAACAACGAAATATAACTCATGTACAGTAATTGGCCCACTGGCTTGTCACTGGTCATGATCTGAAATGGCAAATCTTTGAGTAGCAGCAGCGCTAAAGAGATAGATCTCACTCTATAGCGTGCAATGAGGGCCTCTCCAACTCTTTTTCCTGGACTGAATCAGAGGCCCAGCATGTCCCTGGCTCCTATTTCATCTTAATCAGCGTGATCAGGGCCTCCACCCTGCAGGGCCCGTCCCGGGCCCCCGGGGGGGAACAGCCCTTCTCATGTCTGCTAACGGGTGTGGACACCGCCAGCACAGCTGGAGCAGGGACATGCTGGGCCCCTGATTCAGCCCGGGGAAAAGAGTTGGAGAGGCCCTCATTGCGCGCTATAGAGAGAGATCTCTCTCTATAGCGCTGCTGCTACTCAAAGATTTGTGACAAAGTGACAAGCCAGTGGGCCAATTACATCCGTTGTCGGGTGAAAACCGTGTATGTCCAAAACCGTTTGTTTTGTATTTATCATTTTAAAAATGATTTAAACTAGTGAAAACAGCAGATCTACACGCGAGGCGTTGTGTGCTTGTAGATCTGCTGTTTTCACTACTTTTGTGCGACAGCCTTCCTTGTATGATGAAGCAGGGCCTTGCTTTGCGAAAAAATTTACACATTTGAAACTTGGAGGTTTCTGCCCGACAGTGACGGTTTACTTTGTTGGCCGCCCAGCCCCCAAAATGGAACGAAGGCTGACATTTTATTTTAATTTTTTCCCCTAATGGCCCGGGAATGAACCGACCATTCGGGAGTTGTCCCGCTTTTCCCAATGGCCAGAACGTCCCTGATGTCTGCTAACGGGCGTGGACACCGCCGGCACAGCTGGAGAGACCCGACTGGGAAACATTTATTTTGAAAAAAGTGATAGGAAAAGGGATCAGTGCAGCAGCAGCAGCAGCAGCAGCAGCAGCACTCGTCAGGTCGCAGATGAAAAAAAGGGGGCTTTTCTGGAAGTGGGTATTACGATATACGTGCCTGTGACTCTTCGAGTCGCCCCGTGCCAAAGTAAACCACCAGGGCTTTAGAGGCTATGGCACCACGGACTGCAGAGAGAGAGAGAGAGAGAGAGAGAGAGAGAGAGAGAGAGCCTGAGCAGTTCACTGAACTCCTCCGATAGTGGACGAACGCTGCTGCGTTGCATCTGCAAGATGTTTGGGCAGCTGGCCTGGTGGTGGCTGGTGGAACACGGACCGTCTCACACAGCTGGAGGAGAACACAGGGCCTGCTCTGAACCTCAAAGTACTGGCTGCTGTGATCAACACATTTGCAGCTTACACACACACACACACACACACACACACACACACACACACACACACACACACACACACACACACACACACACACACACGCACACGCACGCACATACTTTACGCATGCAGACACACACACTCTTTCCCCTGGCCATTCAGTGCCAGACGGGCGCAGCGTTCTCAGATAAGCAGAAGACTGGAAAAGTCCCTCCGACGGTGCCTGGAATGTCATGATCCACTGCAAAAACACAGATCTCCAAGCGCCCGTGTCACTGCACCGTGACTAGAGCCAATTCAGATTAAGATCCAGATTGAGATTAAGATCTCCTAAAAGCACTCTTGAGAGAAAGTATAAAGAGCTTTGTCTCACCTTGTCCCATGGCGGCTCCGATCAGGGCGTCCCTGGCGGATCCGAAGCCCAGCTCCCTGCACACCACGCTGGCTGCCGTGCGGTCCCACAGGTGGTCCACGATGGTCCCCCACTTGCCCTCGCGCAGAACCTCCACGCGGCCCTCACCCAGCCTGGGGCCCGACTTCAGACGCACAGGCTGCACGTGAGAGAGAGGGGGAACGTTTAGAATGTGTGAGTGCATGTGTGTGTGCGTACGTGCGTGCGTGTGTGTGTGTGCGCTAGGGTTGCAAATTATCGATTAATTGATAGTTGTTAACGTTATCGATCGATTAACTGATTAAATGATAAGCAGAGTTTTTAGGACCAAATGGAAAATTCTTGTCTTTAAACCTAAAATGGGTGCTGAAACATAATTGCCTTGATGTATATGAAATCAACGAGAGTCAACGAGCTTCAGCTGGACACACAGACACACACCTCCCCTTTGCAGTGCTCGATGGAGTCTCATTTCTCTCCAAAAGCCCTTGAATATGATGGAATATGATTAAGGATTACTGTGATTATGTTAAGATCACATTTGAAAATAAATATATAATAATAATCGAATAATTTCTTAACAGCAATTAATCCATTTTAGATTACCGTAATTGTTAACATCCCTAGTGTGCGCACATGTTTGTCTGCGTGTGTGACTGTGTGTGCATTTTTAAATAGACTGATGCCAAGCCATTTTCAATTTGTCATCCTATCCTACATCGACGCTATAGTGTGTATAGCTTTGATGTACAGACTATTGATGTTGATGTTTTGTTTCATTGATTTTATTGAACAGGTTCCTTGTTTAGCTACGTTTTTAGATTATTATTTCTATGCATTTGATGTATTACATTGTGCTGTCTTTGCTTATTGTAAATCGCTCTGGATTAAGAGCATCTGCTAAATGCCTAAATTGTAGATTGTGTGTGTGTGTGTGTGTGCAAGCTCAGGCTACTGTTTGTGTACACTGTGGAATCCATCAACCTTGGCAGCCCTATTTTCCAAAAATAACAGAGCTACAAGCTTACCAAGTTTATAACATTTAAAAACTCTGTCTCACCACCACTGGACTAGGTGCCTGGGGTCTCCCCGAGGATATGCGCGCGAACTGGGGTCCCGGGACGCACTTGGCCACGGCGTGTCTGCCGCTCTTACACGGGACGGGGTTGCGTGGGATGGACAGCTGGGCGTGGCACTCTGACAGGCTGTCCTCTGTGCCCAGGCAGTGAACCTTCTCTACCCAGAAGCCCTTCTTCTTGGCCATGATGCTCAGTCTGGGAGGAAACAGTTGGACAGAAAGTTAGAGCTATAAGTTATACATGCATCTTTGTTATGTTAGATGTTATGCTTTAACTCTTAGAAAATAGCAGATATACAAGCTCACAAGCTTGTGCTTGTAGAAATGATTGCAAAGCTTTGAATATATCTTTTTTTAAAGCAAACATTTGTAACTCAAGTCTTTCTTTCTCAGGATCCCTGGGACATCTGAGATGGTATTTTGAGATGGGGGGGAATACTTTTTTAGGTAACTTTTTTCAGGCCTAAATGGATTCAATGGTAATAATCATTAAGGACATCCATTTATCAGTAGTCGACTCTTGGCCAGAGAATTGGATTTCTAAATCTAGGATCGGCCCATCCTTGAGATTGGGGAGGTGATATGAATTGTTTTCAAAGCATCGATCATAGGTCAGTCACTGGCTGTTCTATTCTGGCCAATTCATTGATTTTAGATTTCCCCAGACTTATCAGCAGGTGGTGACCTGAACTCTGCCTGACTGTCTGACCAAGCCAGACCATAGTTTGCCGGTAACCATGGTAACCACAATGAGATGTATGATGTGTCTAAAGTAAGGTAAAGTGTGGTGACCACCAAGGTGACTAGAAGGAGTGTCCTCTTCCTTACCTTGTTGAAGGATCTGCAACCTTGGTGTCCCAGATTTTCCTACCAGAGAGAAGAGAAGAAAGGAAGAAAGAAATGTGAGTTCCATCAGCTCTGTATATTTGCTGAGGTTTCTGACACGCACGCACGCACGCACGCACACACACACACACACACACGCACGCACGCACGCACGCACGCACGCACACACACACGCACACACACAGTTTCATCCCGAGAGGTGAGCTACGTAAGATACTGCAACTGTTGTTTGTTGAAAATGTACAGCAGTCCTGCCACACAAGACGAACTCCTCTCTCTCACACTCACACACACCATTTATCTCAATAAACTCGGTTTATTTCGCTTCTCAATGACCGAGCGATGCCCTCTGCTCTCACACTGACTTTACAGACGGACAAAAGAAAAACGGTAGCAGAGGCTATGATTCCATATAAGTAAGTAGCGTCACGCTAGACTACATTGTGGCTTTGTGGGGAGTATAAAGTTAGGTATACGAGTGGTATAGTTCAAGCAAGAATGTATTGTACCGTTTGACCCCTGACCAAGTTCAACCTCCAGTCTGTCTTTCTACAGAGTGGTATTTCCATCTGGAATGTCTAGGCAGGCTGTCCGCACGTTTGTGGAGAAGGAATGGTCTTCTGGAGTACTGAATATTCCAGACATAGGGGAAACAATACTGCTTCCTGCCAATAAATATATATATATAGGAGAAGTGATGGGCGGTGCCAGGGACATGAGAAAGAGATCTAGTCAAGTCGCTTGTGTAATTTCGTTCAGTTTTTCGGGGGATTATGAAAACTATATATTTTTGGAAACTTCAGAGTATAACAAATCAGAAAATCCATGATTCCATTTGCAAAATCCGTAGGGGGATTTTTGACAGCTGCTGAAAGTGTGTGTCTCATTCACTTACTATACACTATACTATCCACAAGTTTCCGCGGGAGTTTACTGGAGACTATCAGGACCAAACTTCCGGGTTTAACAGCAGACATACAAGCTCACGTCGCGTCGCAGATGCAACCCGTTGTGAGCTTGTAAATCGGCGGCGGAACCTCGGTGCAGACGTTTGCGCAATGCACTATGGGGCGTAGGAAACTCGTGGATAAAGGAAAAAAATACCCCCAAAAAATCTGCCCCCACGAAACTCTGAAAAGTGATGACTCTTCACTAAACCATAGTTTTGTCGGGCCGTTTTTAGCCCAAGGAATGTTTTTCATGCAAAACAAATGTTTAATGCTTGCATTGGATTCAGAATCATTAAAAACCCCTAGTTTCACCCCTCACATGCTACTTTAAGCAGATGTTTTGGGGGTATTTATAGTATAGTGTATAGTAAGTGAATGAGACAAACTTTCAGCAGCTGTCAAAGATTCCCCTGCGGATTTTGCAAATGGAATCATGGATTTTCTGATTTGTTATACTCTGAAGTTTCCAAAAATATATGGTTTTCATAATCCCCTGAAAAATTGAACGAACCTTTCATGTTTGGACATGCAAAACACAGTTTGAGCATTTCACTTGAGTTTATCTATGCAAACTTTTAAACGTAAAATATTCATTGTATTTATTTAATGATCTCTGGGTATTACTGCTATAACACTTCTTTTTTTCTTCTTTTTTTTTTACTTCCAACAAACTGCATTTAAGTGTTAAGCTGTATAACAGCTCATTAAAAATACTGGATTTGACTTGGGTCTCCACCCACTTTTACACTTGACTGTCTCACCAAAGCACTTCTCTCCTTGCCAGTCTGTCTGCTTTACCCAATGGAAATCTTTTTAAACACTGCTCCTATCAGACATTAGTTGCAAAAGAAGAAGAAGAAGAAGAAGAAAGAAAAAAAAAAAGGTATTTGCATGCATGGATTACACAGAATGATGAAGCAGATCCACATTCTCTTGACCATAGCAGCAGGCGGGTCAGGAAAGCGTCTCCCTGCTTGGGGGCACCCTAGACGGGGTGGAGGGGGTGGAGGGGGTGGCAAAGGTGCGTGCAGTGAGGAAGATGGACAAAAACTCAAACCCCCTTCCTTCACTCAGAGACTGTGGCTGGGTTTAACTGCTAAACTTTAGCAGGAGGGGTCATGATAGATCCATCTTCAGTACCCACACGTCATGTACAGAGTAGGGCATTCACGAATAGTGATTTTTAGTATTTGAATTATTTGACCTCAAAGTATTCGAATAGTCGAATATTCGACACTGGCCAAACTGTCAAATATTAAGCAAGCAAGAGGCGAACATTGTGAAAATAGCCGATATACATGCTCACAACGCCTCGCGTTCCTATCTTCCTATCTAGCCAAGCTTTATAAACTATATGTTTTTTAAAAAGCCGGCTGGCACCCCAAGCGAAAAACTTAAAGGGCAATCCGCTTCAAAACCCATAGACCGGTTTGCCGATCTGATATCATGCTCTGATGTCACTGTGATGTCAGGGGAACCACTCTACCAGAATGGGTTTGCCGCTCTGACATCACGCCCTGGCTTCACTGTGATGTCACACTAACAGAATCCATTTTATGCCCATATATGGAGTTCCCTGATGTCATCAATATTAATGATGCCCTGTTAGAGAGATCCCTGTGATGCCAGGGGGACAACTCCCTTTTATGCCCATATATGGAGATCCCTGATGTCCACATCACTTGTCACCCTGAGGCGTCTTACTAGTCTTACTTCGTAATTTGTACTTCCTACTATCGACACATTTCCTGGTTGTTGCGGTGCATTCACAATCAGGCAGAGAGACAATTATAATGTTGAGTGACGTGATTCAGTTACATGTTTTTTGATAAATAGATTGATTGATTTTGAATTGATTGAATACTTCACAGACGCTGTACTACACTACAGCAAGTTAAAAACACGCCAAATAGATAACACAAAAAAGCCAGAAGCTTTTCCATAAGTCAATGCCATGGCAGTGATGATTTATGAGGAGTCCAGCCTGTTCCTGTTCGCCAGTTTCCCAGAGAGCAGCGTGCAATGAGAAAGCACAAACGCACAAGCAAGAAACACATCCTTGCACATTTGAGCCACAACACTTGTTATGTTGCTGTCCTCGTAAAATCTGCTAAAATGAAAAAGTAGTACATGATAAAATCATGGCACTGTGTTTTTTAACACTATCGTGTTACAAGGATATAGAACGTACCGTGCTGCAATTATGACTTATACTGGTAACACACAGAGAGAGAGAGAGAGAGAGAGAGAGAGAGAGAGAGAGAGAGAGATAGAGATAGATATAATTATCATGTGATGCTCACTGATTGTTGGATTTAGCCAAAGACACAATAACATAGATCAGTGTTTCTCAAATGGGGAGTATGGGGGGAATGGGGGGTTACTGCATTGGGTATGTTAAAGAAAAAACTAGAACATGGGAATTTGTTATGGTCGATGATAAAACATTGACAGACTTTGTATAAACTAGGCTAGGGCATTCACCAAATATTAGAATATCAAAGTCACTATTCGACACTGTTCACCGAAGTCGAATATTCGCTTTTTTTTTTTTTTTTTATTGTTTTCTTTTAAAAAAAAGTTTATACAGCTTGGCTAGATAGGAGGTCATAAGAATGAGTTGTCAATGCCGCTGGTGGATGAATTTGTTAATGCTCTATCTATACCAGGGCTTCTCAATCCTTTTTAGGCTGTGACCCCCAAAATAAACATATTTGAACTGGGGACCCCCACCCTGACAAGCACTTGGAAGTGTAGGTATTACATGTAATGTGACTCGGTTCCACAGATAAATATTTAATTGTGAAAATAGCAGATCTACATCTTTGCCTCTTGCTTACTTAATATTTGACAGTTTGGCCAGTCCTGTCGAATATTCGACTATTAATATTCGAATAATTAAAATACTAAAAATCACTATTCGTGAATGCCCTAGTGTGAACCTTCTCATTTGTAAATTGTAAAACCTTTAATTACATACATACCTTAATTAGTACAATTGTCACTGAATAGAAACAATGTTTGTTTGCCATTATGCTGTTTTATTTTGAACATATTGGCATGGGACCTGGACTTTTGATGTCAAATTTTCTAAGCCAAATGCTTCAGAAATCAGCTGTTTGAGAACCACTGACATACAGTAGATCACATTGAATCTCTTCAGTTTCCATTGTGTTTGGTAAGACTCACTAAGAGATAGTTATGTAAAGAGATAGTTATGTATAGAGTGTAGGCTATCCTAGTAGTTACAGTACTGCATGTAGGCCTATATATACTGTAAATACAGGATGAAAAAATGAAAACATGACCATTTTGAAACGGGTCCTCAGCGGCCAAAGCCACACGCGGGCTAAATAAGATGGTGACATTCAACGAGAGGCGTAGCGTTCGACATTGCTGGGAAATGGAGGCTTTAAACCCGCCAGCAAACAAACAGTCACAACTCTGACTGGCTCTGTGCCGGCCCGCACGCACCAGAAATGGCGGCAACGGCCGAAAAAAAAAACTGGAGAGCCGTAAAACAGATGTGGTGACGGACTGACCGGTCAGTGGGGTTTGGGGGAGAGGCATTCCCAAAACACACCACACATACGTACACATGTGCGCGCACGTACACACGCACAGGCACAACTATTCACATAAATGCTCCAAACACACGTACATAAACACACGTATGCATTAACCACTTAAGCCCCAGAAGGAAATTCTTTGAACTTTTTTTTGAAAACATGATCCCAAAATAGGGATGCCTCCAGGTTGAAAGTGTTTAAATAGGCACAGACACACAAGCGTGCGCACGCACGCACACACGCACGCACGCACACACACACGCACACACGCACACACGCACGCACACACACACGCACACACACACACACACACACACACACACACACACACACACACACACACACACGCGCACGCACGCACACGCACACACATGATGCAAGCCAGAAGCCACGCATACTCCACTTCAAACCATGCTCAGCATGCACTGTACCAACAACTTCCCATTCTTAAAAATACACCTTACAAAATAAGCCAGCTATATTTTCTTGGCCAGGGAAAATGGTTCTGGTTCTCTGTTTACTATAGCCTTGCTAAGAACATGTCAGTGAATATGTTTTATTCATGAACAAGCTTTCATGAAGCTTGAACAGAACCAATTAATCGTTTATGTGATGTTTTGTATGTAATTCATAACCTGGAGGCGCACAGAATGTCTGAACGTTTGCACTCAAATTGTGTCTGTTTCATGGGTTTTCAACAGGGGGTCCAGGACCCCTAGGTGGTCCTCAGAGTTACTAAAGGGGGGTCCTCCAAATCTTTGTGTGATAGAAGCTTTTTTTTCTCTATTTCTATTAACCACTTGAACCCTAGCGTCCATATTTTGAGAATTTTTGCCAAAAATAGCCGATCTACAAGCTCACAACGCCTTACGTTGCGAGGCGTTGTGAGCTTGTAGATGGGCTATTTTTGGCAAAGAGGTTTGGTTTAGAGGGGAAAAAGAGCAGACCAAGTACAGAGTGATAGGTGAAGTTCATTAATTATCGATGGTTCAAGTGGTTAAATATCTGAAAACACAAATTTACATGAACCAAAAACACACTGATGACTGTGCTGTCAAATGATGAAACTATATGTAATCTATGAACAGGTTGTGGGGGTCCCTGCTTCATCTCTCTCTCGACAAAGGGGTCCTTGGCCTGAAAACGTTGAAGACCCCTGCTTTAGAGCATGGTGTCAGGTATATGGGACACCTGGTTGAAGAACAGCTCTGCCTGAAACTCATATATAAGGGCAATATCTCCGCTGGTCAAGCGGTGGGACATGTGTCTCATCCCAGAGCCAGGTTTGAATCCCGGGTAGGACATATTAAGTTATGGATTTCAGCTTTTTAAGTAATAAAACTGTCACAGGTGTGTTAGTGTTGCTTCTACATCAGTAATAGAAAGTCATTGAACTATGATCCTTTAACCACTTCTTAAGCCCTGTATCGTCTCTTGTGTCCGAAACTCGTACTTTCGAGGATTCAAATTCAAAAACAGCAAAAGTAGCAGATCTACAAGCTCAAAATGTGTTGCTTCGCACCGGGTTTCGATCTGCTTGTAGATGTGCTACTTTTTGATGCTTTTGTATGTATTTTAACGCAGGGGTCTTCAACAGGGGGTCCAAATCTTTGAGATAGAAACTTTTTTTTCTCCTTTTATATATTAACCACTTGAACCCTAGTGTCCATATTGGGAGAACTTTAGCCAAAAATAGCAGATCTACAAGGTCACAACGCCTCGCACTGCGAGGCGTTGTGAGCTTGTAGATCGGCTATTTTTGGCAAAGAGCTTTGGTGTAGAGGGGGAAAAAAGCAGACTAAGTACAGAGTGAAAGGTCAAGTGTATGAAGTATTGGCGGTTCAAGTGGTTAAATATCTGAAAACACAAATTGACATGAATCCAAACTACACTGATGATTGTGCTGTCAAACAATGAAACTATATGGAATCTATGGACAGGTTGTGGGGGTCCCTGCTTCATCTCTCTCTCAACTGAGGGGTCCTTGGCCTGAAAACGTTGAAGACCCCTGCTTTAACGTATATGGATAGTCACCCATGCAGGAACCCTTTCCAAGGTGAAACTACACAGCACTGCTGACCAAGTAAAGTCACAAGCTTCTGAAAACAAACCGAGGCTGCTGGACTCAAGAGACACGTTGTCATTTACCTGAGTGAGATCATGGCTCGTTGAGTGTGTGTGTGTGTGTGTGTGTGTGTGTGTGTGTGTGTGTGTGTGTGTGTGTGTGTGTGTGTGTGTGTGTGTGTGTGTGTGTGTGTGTGCGTGCGCGCGCTTGAGCTAAACTATAATAAAGTTATGCTAAAAAATTACTCGTTTCCTCACGTCAGTGGAGCAGGAGAGACAACAGCAATCTAAAAATGTAGTCACGGTTTGGAAAGACTTTCAAAGATGTACATTATTTCATCGATTAACGACTTAACTTAACGACAATATGCTTCATTGACTAGGGCACTAGGCCACCTCCTTTGGCCTCATTCACACATCAAAAGCTTTGATCAAAAGTGTTTTATGCTTTATTCGGGGGGGGGGAGTCAGGGGGGTAAAGCAGCGTCCAATTCATTCCCTATGGAAGTCACATGGTTTTGAAGAAGCTGCTTTAAGCTTGCTTTAAGGCTGCCCTTAACACATGGGCTGCTCAGGTTTATAACATTTCTAGCTGTTGCTGCTGCCGCCGTTCACTCACGCTTTATTTTGAAGAGCCTCGGAAGCTTCGTGCGTGTGCACGTGCAGTGTCCACTGACGATTGAGGAAGAAAATCCCTTTGTTTACAAAAGCTCGCGAAACTAAAATCCAAACCGCGGCCGACCATCGCGGTAAAGTGTCGCCGTGAAAACAATCAGATCTCTGCTTCCCTGGCGTTCTTTTCACCTCATTCAGAGATAAAGCCCTTTTTATGTTTCAGAGTAGAATGGAAATCAATGTAACCAGCCTCCGCCATTTTCTCCCTCTCCTTCTCTCTCTCTCTGCTACGGGGTGACGTATGGACTCGGGTCATTCAGAGGGCAGGCAGCAGCACGTACAGTTAACCCTTCGTTGTCTCGTTCAGGGACGAGTTTGGCGTGGTGACACCTAGTGGCCTTAACTCGTTACTGAACGAGTTTGGCCTCCCAAGTGTTAAGGCAAGAAGCAGCCGTAAAGCAAGTTGCTTCTTAACACATGGGAAGCCAAGGTTTCTAACATTTCTAGCTGTTGCTGGTGCCGCTGTTCACTCATGCTTTATTTTGAAGAGCCCCGGAAGCTTCGTGCGTGT
The DNA here is from genome assembly GCF_963921795.1 of Nannobrachium achirus. Taxonomy (NCBI): domain Eukaryota; kingdom Metazoa; phylum Chordata; class Actinopteri; order Myctophiformes; family Myctophidae; genus Nannobrachium; species Nannobrachium achirus. Next base: position 7,084,315 of record NC_137833.1, on the reverse strand, counting down.
GCACGTGAGTGTCCACTGACGATTGAGGAAGAAAATCCATTTGTTTACAAACGCTCGCGAAACTAAAATCCAAACCGGGGCCGTCCATCGCGGTAAAGTGTCGCCGTGAAAACAATCAGATCTCTGCTTCCCTGGCGTTCTTTGCACCTCATTCATAGATAAAGCCCTTTTTATGTTTCAGCCTAGAATGGAAATCAATGCAGCCGAGTCACGCCATTTTCTCTCTCTCTGCCTGCCACCGTGTGACGTATGGACTAGGGTCATTCACAGGGCACACAGCATGCGCGCAGAGCTGTACAGTTAACCCTTTGTTGTCTCGTTGAGGAACGAGACAACTCCTTTTGGCAGAGTGACCCCTAGTGGCCTTATCTCGTTACTGAACGAGTTTGGCCCCTTGGGTGTTAAAAACCATGTGACTTCGATAGGGAATGAATTGGACACTGCTTTACCCCCTGCCTCCTCCCAGGTAAAGCATAAAGCACATGATTTTGATATGTGTCTGAGGCCTTCCCCTCTACACCAAATGTCTTTGTCCCAGAATATAGGGAACGTTAGGGTCCAAGTGTTGAAAAATACTTAAAATGCTGCGTTTGGCAGATGCAATGTCTATGATAAATTACATAATGTAATCTTCACATTTTCAGACTGCATCTCGTTCCAATGGTTTATGTGATTCTATAGCGTTCACGTCGTCACATTGCGAAGACTTGTCGTGAGCTTGCAGCTATTTGATGTACAACAAAGTATATAGGGTTTAAGTGGTTAGTGGTAGCTGTAGGCAATCTTGTATAATTTATGAAGAAGTAAATTAGGGTTATAGTCACGCCAGTGACTTATAGCCCCTATACCTTTCCAGATTAAACATGCATACATTAAAACATTTCGACTATCTATGCAGAAATATGCCGTATAACGGCGCCATCTTAAATCACAGTTGCACGACACACTAAACAAAGCCACATGCGATGTCACAGAGTCTGTGGTGAAACTCAGACTGACGCACTGTATAGAATTTAACACGTATTCTGAATTACTCCCATAAAACACGCTGAATGCGTCTGCCATGTGGCGCTGTAGTAACACGTCCAGAATAGACCGGGGGTTGCCTGCGCGCGCACACGCGCACACACGCACACGCACACACACACACACACACACACACACACGCGCACACACACACACACACACACACACTTTCCCACGGGGTGAATGCGTCTGTCTGTCACTTGATTATGATCTCGCCACAGACCCATCACTTTTTAGTGTCCTCAGAAAGTTCTGTACATGACCAGGGGCGTCACAAGGGGGGGAAAGTGGGATTGAGTTACTAGAGCCCAATGTGGAGGGGCCTGGAATTATTTTTCACTTTAGCTATTGAAAGATAGCAGGTATACAAGCTCACAGTGCGGCACAGAGTGCCGCGCTGCGAGCTTGTAGATCTGCTTTTTTTTTTTTAAGTTGTGAAAATGTGTGCAAATCTTTGAATGTATGTATTTTTTAAGCGAATATTTGTAACTCAAATTTTGCTTCTGGGGGGGTCCCTGGAACAAAATATTTTGAGATGGGGGTCCGTGGCCAAATACATGTCATTTTGGAGGTCCTTCACATGAAAGAGTTTGAGCACCACTGGTATAGAAACATAGGTTTTACAAAAAACCTTTGAAATATTCAAAGACTTACACAAATGTTCAAGATTCTTCAAAAATAGCAGATCTACAAGCTCGCGCCGTGCTGCGAGCTTGTATATCTGCTATTTTTCAATAGTTAAAGCACAAAATGTGAGTGAATCCTTGTACCCAGGGCCCAGAATTTGGTGCGACACCTCTGCCTGCACATGACACTATTATAATGCACAGACAACTGAAGACAGGGACACCCGCACCTCTTTTATTTGACTCCCTTACACCACTGTTTGCACCATGTGTAACCATGGTAAATCTCACACTCTCTCTCTCTGTCTCATCCTTCTGTAAGGTGTGAACCTCAACTCTTCTTCAGTGTTCTATGAGGGATACGACCAGTAGCTCTGTGTATATACCACCAGACAGGGACATGCTGGGCCCCTGATTCAGCCCAGGAAAAAGAGTTGGAGAGGCCCTCGTTGTGCGCTATAGAGAGAGATCTCTCTCTATAGCGCTGCTGCTACTTTGCCATTTCAGATCATGACAAGTGGGCCAATTACATGAGTTATATTTCGTCGTTGTCGGGTGGAAACCTTGTATGTCCAAAACCGTTTGTTTTGTATTAAAAACTTGTGAAAACAGCCGATCTACAAGCACACAATGCCTCGCACCGCGAGGCGTTGTGTGCTTGTAGATCAGCTGTTTTCACTACTTTTGTGCGACGGCCTTGTATGATGAAGCAGGGCTTTGCTTTGTGAAAAAATGTATAAATTTGAAACTTGGAGATACGAGGTTTCTGCCCGACAGTGACGATTTACTTTGTTGGCCGCCCAGCCCCCAAAATGGAACGAAGGCCGACATTTTCGGGAGTTGTCCCGCTTTTCCCAATGGCCAGCACGTCCCTGTGTGTATATATCACCAGACCAGACTAGACGAGCACAGACATGTGGTTGGGAGCAGTAACAGGCTACGCGGTAAAGTTTTAAGTGCTAATTTAACCACATGAACCCCCTTGCATCGCTGTTCTGTTCTGGGCATGAGGACAAATAGAGGCCAACGTTCTGCAAAAAAAAAAAAAAAAATAGCAAAATGTACAGTACAACTGTACAAGTAAGGGATAAATACTGGCTCCGTGGGGGTTGTCCATATATAACATCCCGACGGACTGAGTTATCAGTTCGAAGGGATGTTATATATGGACAACCCCCAAGGAGCCAGTATTTATCCCACTTATTACCCGGCTACTAAATAAGATTATTAATTTGACTCAAAACTGAAAACAAAACAAAGCATTTCCTTGTTTACAGATGGCTGGAAGTGTTCCACAAGTGTTGCGCTGGGCGTCCCACTAGCGCGACACGGTCGCCTTGGAAAACAAAGAAGTGCTGATTAGATAGAATCCATTTTCTGATACTACGTTGTCTATTTCTCGCTTAAAATATTTTTAAAAACATTCTTGAGAGCAACGTTTAGTTCTAAATGTCGCTGTGTGGTTGTTTACATGGCTGACATGTTGGCTACTACAGCACAAGGTTCACGCAGTGCAACTTGACTGCAGCAGGTGCTCTGAGTCTTTGATTAGGCAGCGGTCTGTTATAGAGCGGAGCGGTCTGTTATCCAGAAATAACAGACCGCTGATTTCAGCAACTGACCAATCAGAATCAAGGATTCAAACGAGCCGGGTAATAAGCTTTCATAACACGTCTAGTTGCAATGCATTGTGAGTGTGCATACTGGCAGATCGGCTATTTTCGGGGGCAAGAGAGGAAAGGAGGGGACCAAGGCTATTTAGGGTATCCCGGTCAATGATGTTATATTAGCTAAACGTAACCAAATGTCATTTCACAAATGCAACCATTTGTACCCTCTGAGTAACAAACCAATGATTGAGTCATTTCACAGCGGAGCTGAGACATATGCCTGCCTCTGTAAGGAGCACCATTTACCATTTACGTGAAACGGAACAGAGCCTTCATTAGTATCACTGGTAAACCCTTTGAAGCAGGGGTGGGCAACTTTGATGATGGCGAGGGCCACTATATTTCCACCTTCACTCCAGAGGGCCACATGGCATATTGCTACGTCCTACTTTGTCATTCTAGTATCTCGTACAAAAGAAGCAAAAATAGCAGATCTACAAGCTCAAAACGCATCGCTCAAAACGCAACGCATTGAATTGGAATCCTGAATTATTTTTTGTTATTTTTTTATTGGAATCCTGAAATGTAACATTTTGATGTAAATTTAAACACATTTAGTTATATACTCATGTTAACTTTATGAACCTAAATACAAAAACAATGGACATAAAAAAATACATTTTAATACTACTATACTAGTCATTAAGCTACTAATATAGACTGACGGAATTAAAGCAGATCATGGTTGTAATTGTAACAGCTGAAATCAATAATATCAGTGTTCTGTGCGGGCCGCATTAAGTGAAGGTGGGGGCCGCATGTGGCCCCCGGGCCGCCAGTTGCCCATGTATGCTTTGAAGAAAGTGAGAAGAGACACCGATATGGCTGCTGAGAGTTCAACCTCCCAAGCCTTCGTCAGACTGATTAATTAGAGGAGAGGCTCCACCTCTCGCTGGGGGAACACGGGAGACTGGAGAGAGGCTAATGACAGAGTCCCACCCGCCTCTTAAAGGACAACAATCACCCCGCTGTTCCTTTTTTAACACTCCCTCACCCTGGCCTGGCTTGATCCTCCTCAGACCAGGGCTGTCGTAACGGCTCGCCACAACTGCCATGGAGCCGTATTATTGTTCAAGATGCAATTGGACACTTCAAAGTGAAGCGGCGAAGATAAGAGCTTTCCAATCTGTCGCGTTTCGCCAAGCTGTTTACGGGCAGGATATACAACACAGCGTGAAAACACCACTTTAGGTGAACCTAAATTGCACAACGACTCCCCAAATAAAACATGCTATATATTGCAAAAGAGTCCCAAAATAAACTATAACTATAGCTGTCATTATGAAATGTACAGAGAGGGGCAACGGAGCCGATGGCTCCAGGATTGCCAGATAAATGTACGGCGGCGCGCTGAGGCAGATTGAGCTGTTAGATGTTTTAGATGTTTCGCTGCGTTTCAAGGCTTGGCTCAGAAGTCCCAGGTTCCACACTCCGTTCCAAACCGTGAGAAGATGGCGCTCATAGCATGCATGGGGGAAATTAAAAGATTGGCCAGATAAATTAGAGAGAAGCTCATCGAGGAAGATCACACAGACGAGTCGGGACACCAGACCAGACCAGACCTGCGACTCCTCGGTTTGCGTCAAAATGTCATCCTAAAATGAATGAAAATGATACCCCCCATCCCAGGGAAAGTTGGGCAGAAGCATAATTAAACATAAAATGGTGGTTAAGTCTCCAAATGGCCACAGAGAACAGACGAGACGCGGGGAACGGCAGACAGATGCTGACACAGCTACCCGTTGCAGGCTGCAGCTGTAATTGGGACATATTTTACACCAGCATGCGAGAGAGAGAGAGAGAGAGAGAGAGAGAGAGAGAGAGAGAGAGAGAGAGAGAGAGAGAGCCTGGGACTTCTGCTCTCTCCCTCCCTCCCTCCCTCTCTCTCAGGCAGGTGCACACATAGTCATCAAATGAATGCAGTTTTTACAATGGCAATACCTGAAGGCAGCATTCAAGAGAAATGCTTTGTCCAAACTCCCCCTCTCTGCTAGAAATCATCTTGTTTAGTTCAGTGTGGCATCAAGCACCGAGCTTGGAGGTCGGCTATTTGCGATATTTACACCAAAAGGCCCTTTTAGAAATGTCAACCCCTGCCTCTCTAACATTCTCTGCACGTCCCTGCTCTCTCTCTCTCTCTCGCTCTCTCTCTCTCTCTCTTTCTCTCTCTCTCTCTCTGTCTCCCTTCCTCCCTTCCTCTCGGTCTCACCCTCCTCCTCCTCTAACTCTCTCTCTCTCACACACAGCTATAATTGGGGGCATTTTTTTTCACTCTCAGCAGAAACCCTGGACAGCCTCAGTTCCTAACCCAACCTGTTATTACCGCATCTTCAGAGTCTCCCATCCAAGAAGAGACACAGCCAGCCAGGGAGACATGCTGCTCTGGGCTTTCTAAGAATGGAGCAGATGGACAAAGAGCTGCAAGGAGGAGGTATGCATGTACGAACGTAGAGGCAGGGGGGAAATGAATTCCGCTGGCTGGCGCTCTAAACACTTCTAGGCTCGTTTCAAAATGGACCGAGGTGTCCCGTTGGCGCAGGAGTTCCTGCCCCATGCACCACGGCAGAGACAAAAGAATGCCTCCGCGGTCGGTCGGTGCTTGGCCCGGGCGCTCCGGTCGGTCGGTGCTTCCCGGCTTGGCCCGGGCGCTCCGGCAGACTCAACAGGCCGTGTTCGCGGGCAGGAGGCCAACAGGGAAGGGCAGGAAGGCATTCTCTGTCCATCCATGCTGCTAGCCATCAGCAAGGAGCACAACTTTCGTTCCAAAGCAACACTGTTGTGACAGAAAGAACTAGAAATAAACTCTGTCGAGGTGCCAACTTGCAGCCGCGCACAAGTAGGCCATACATGCACAAGCAGAGCACACCATGAAGTGTGCTCACCACTGGCATCACCGCTTCCAAAAAAAACAAAAAGGTACATGTCCAATGCCAACATCACCACTGGCATCACCAGGATTACTGGTCACTCATTACCTGTTAATGATGACGTTGTCAGAGATGCCGGTCCCTGATTGGGCTACAATCTTAAACAAGAGAGGACACCGACATACATACAGTAAAACGGCTAGTTCCATTCAGAGTGTATATAAGAGAGTTACGTCACTTACGTCGACTCCCATAGTAAGCGTGGAAAGCCTATTTACTCTATGGTGGGAAGCTTACGCATGCGCACTTGCGCACGCATGGAGCCTGTTCTCATTCCTAGCTAGCCTCTGCTGCTCTTCAGCCCGTCCGCCCCCACTATAGCCGAGGTATTATCAATCACTGGTAAGTAGACGAAATCACGTCTTTTTCACCCTTTTAACGCATTCACGCATTCACACATTCACGAGAGGCCCGTGAATGCGTTAAAAGGGTGAAAAAGACGTGATTTCGTCTACTTACCAGTGATTGAAAATACCTCGGCTATAGTGGGGGCGGACGGGCAGGAGAGCAGCAGAGCCTCGATAAGAATGAGAACAGGCTCCATGCGACGCCACTTCCGGTCTGCGGCGAGTTCAAAGCGTGACGTAACTCTCTTATATACACTCTGGTTCCATTCCTTGATTCTGATTGGCTGGTTTCCCTTTTTAATTGCTGTGGTATATGAGACTATAACCCACACCTTTAATCAGTTTATATCAAACCCAGGTGCGTTATTTCTTTCCACAGTGTTGTGAAGCTAGACTAGAGAACTTGATTGCAAGTAACAGGTGTGTTGTTTCTGCAGCTGGCTGGCCGGGAACTACTTTCTTGTAGCTGGGGACTACTTTCTTGTAGCTGGGGACTACTTTCTTGCAGAGCAGACCTTATAGTGAATTATTAGTGAATCAGAACAGTTTTAATTGGTACATGTCTATGATTTTTCATGTTGCAATATTGTAACCGTTTTAGAAAAGCAATAATAAGCCACGCGAGGCTTGTGGTTACCTGTATTTTACACCGGCTGAGAGGGATGGAGACACTCGGCTGCGCCTCGTGTCTCCCTATGCCTCTCAGCCGGTGTAAAATACCAGGTAACCACTTGCCTCTTGTGGCTTATTGCTTCAATATACATACAAAGCCGATCGCAGTACTTGCGCGCTCTGCTTGCACAAGTAATAAAGAAAAAATAATTCCACTTCCAATAATTGTATGGATGTTCCATCCTCCACCGCACGAAACGGTGAGATTAACAACGTTCAATACGATGATTGGTGGAATGGAGTTTCTATGATGCAGACAAAAGGTCCATTGATTGCCCAGTGTTGTAGACAGCAGACAGCTTCATCGTATGTTGTCTGTCGGTGCCACCATCTTAACACATGCAGAACAGATCAGGCCGATCCTAGACTAGTTCACACGGGTCCACTGACTGCCTGTCACTGCTAGCAGAACACCAGCGGCAAGTCAAAGCCAGGAACGCAACGACCAAACCCAATCAAGACAACAACCACTTCCATAGCACATAGTCTTTAATTTAAAATCTACATAATGACATGAAAATCTAGCAGCTTGAATTTAAGTCTGCACAAGACTGTTGCTGTGCACTTAAGAGGCGGATACGCTGCATGTATTATCCACTTTGTAGTGGCTGAGGTTAAAGTCCTTAAAGGGCCCATCGTGCGCTTTTTCCTCGACTTCCTTTCCCTTGACCTTAGAGGGAGGTTTACATGCAACGCCCTAAAAGCGCCAGAGAGCGACGCCTCCCCCTTGCAGGGCTCCACTCCAAGTCCTTCAGGCTACAGCAGTCCCGTCCTCCCTTCTTGGCACGCTGCCAGGCCTGTGGGTTTCGCCCATACATATCTAGCTATACCATCCACCCCACAAAGCCATTACTTATAATACCCCTCGCCTCTCCTTGTCTTCGTCAACTGCACACTGCGACAGAAATCAAAGACGGAGCAGCGAAAACCGTGGAGCCCGCAGTGTGGGGAACCGCCGCGAGGCTGACATACGATCCAGATCGGAACCGTGCTGTTTTAGTTAAAGAGCATCCTTTAGAGCAGGGGTTCCCAAACTGTTTTGTCTCAGGGCACCCCATAAATATTTTTTAAATCCGAGGCACCCCTACATTATAATTTTCACTCCCAGCACCTTATATTTATAGCATATCGTCGTTGTCGGGTGGAAACCTTGTATGTCCAAAACCGTTCGTTTTGTATTTATCATCTACCAGTAAGACTCCCTAATCGGGAGATAAGCGACCGTTGGTCGCTTATCTCCACAAATATCACAGCCTCCACCTCTCACGTCATACGGGCAGCCATAGTTACACCTGGAATGTTGAATCTCCATATATGGAGATAACCTACCCATCACACAAAGTCTGACCTCACCAGCCCATACCTGGGCATGGACGACTTATATCTCCATATACGGAGATGGCCATATATGGAGATACGATGACATCACAGAGTACACAGCTGATGATGTGGCGTGATGTCATACAATACACAAACAAGCCCTATATAAAGGGGCAATTCTCACCAGGGAAGAGAGCATTCCCCACTAGCTGAGTATCTTAAGATGGTTGGATGTGATGATAAGCCACAAATAGGCCAAAAGTTTGTTTTACCAATTATCAAGAACATACGGGCAGTTGACAGTTTGCCATTGTTACTCATTGAAGTTGAATCTCCATCTGAATCCCTTTTATGCCCATATATGGAGATCCCTGCTCTGAGTATCTGACATCACTAATCCCTTTTATGCCCATATATGGAGATCCCTGCTCTGAGTATCTGACATCACTAATCCCTTTTATGCCCATATACAGTATGGAGATCCCTAACAGAATCCATTTTATGCCCATATATGGAGATACCTGCTCTGAGTATCTGACATCACTGTGATGTCACCTGTTTATGCCTAAATATGGAGATCCCTGCTCTGAGTATCTGACATCACTGCGATCTCACCTGTGATGTCACAGTGACACATCACCTCAGTATCTGTGATGTCACAGTGACACATCACCTCAGTATCAGGCGTTACACGTATACATTGAGCAGGGCAAAGGTGTGACGTGTGTGACGGACGGACGGACGGACGGACGGACGGACGGACGGCCGGTGGAGGTTTTCATACTAAACTGCGACCTTACGGTCGCAATAAAATGTACTAAACTAGTGAAAACAGCAGATCTACAAGCACACAACGCCTCGCGATGTGCTTGTAGATCGGCTGTTTTCACTAGTTTTGTGCGACAGTCTTGTATGATGAAGCAGGGCTTTGCTTTACCAAAAGACGTACACATTTGAAACTTGGAGATACGAGGTTTCTGCCCGACAGTGATATTTTAGTGATTATATTGCGCGGAAAACGTTGAGATAATAGCCATTTTGGTTACTGACTGAAAATAACTTTGTACTTCAAGTTTAAAATGATACTAAATATTTTTTCAAGTATCCAAATGAATT